>NW_026057577.1:36470044-36472870 GCF_023721935.1 Panthera uncia
GGGGTGGGTGATGGGTATTGAGGAGGGTACCTTTTGGGATGAGCACTGGGTGTTGTATGGAAACCAATTTGACAATAAATTTCATATATTAAAAAAAAAATAATGAGGATAATAAAGATGCTGCAGATATGCAAGGCCTGGCCTGCTGTGAACTTGGTAAGTTTTAATCATTTTTAGAATTTCTACTACTATGATTATGACTGAAATAACATGTAGGAAGTTGGGAATATTTTGAGACAATTTAAAATTGAATATAAGCTGGAGTTCTAATCCATTCTTGTATCACGAGTCAGATGTACAGGTGAAAAAGCATTTTATTTATATTGAGTCTTCTCAAAAGATGCAGATTGACTTTACATACACTCCTTAAATCACAGAGTAATGACTAAATCCTTTTACCGAAAAGCTTTGTCACATAATAACTACTCAACAAATACTGGATAAATTGAGGTGGTTTTCCTTTGTATTATTTGTTCTAGTGTAAGAGAAGGAAGCATATACAATAGATCTTTATGAGCAAATCTCTTCATCTGAGACTTAAAATATTTACACAAGATTTGTAGATCGCTATCATGAAACTATTCAACACACTGACAATGATTGCATTTTGTTAAATACTTGCATTGCAATGAACTTGTCCTATGATGTGACAGAATAGATACCCTGATGTTGTTTAATGACTCAGTATACACTAAAATCAAGGATTGTGGTCTATTAAGCTGCTACTAGAAATGCCAGGGCAGAAGTACACCAGATGTTCCTAACCTTTGTTTAGTAGGTACAGAAGGCACTCATTCATTCATCTGACAAGCCATGTATTCAGCAGCTTCTATACAACAGGGGCTGTTCCAGACTTTGGGGATAGATAGGTAAATAAGATATACTCGGTCCTTGCTTTTTTGGTCATGCATTCTGATGGGCATAGTTAAACAATAAATATGTAAAAGAGGTGATATGGGATATGTGCTGTAAAGAAAATTAAATGGAAAGAGATCAATAGGCAGTGACTGTGATGCGGGCGTGTTTCCTTTGGACTGATCACTAAGGAATTCCCCTCTGCTCTTGTGACAGTTATTCTTGGAAGCATTCTTGAATTTTCTTGAAGGTGGCAGTGGTGGTCATGCAGTTCGTCCCCAAATTCTCAAAACGAGAGTCATTGTCAGAGTCTAGAAAGGCTTTGATTGGCTGGGTTTATTTTCTTTCAGGATGTCAGTAGGCATCAAAACCAGGAAGTTCCCTCTTCTTTACATGCTTGCCGCCAACTCTTTGATTACTTTGGTCCCTTAAAACTCAAATTGAACATTTCTCCTGGGAAACATCCTTGATATCCTGAATGTGATTTTCTATGCCTTTTGTATACTTCCTTAGTACATACCCCTTTATAATACTATATTAAAGAGGTTTGTATACTTGTTCTTCCTACCACCCACTATCCATGTATAAAACCATAAGCCCCTTGATGGAAAAGATTTGTCTTATTTGAATTAGTATATTTAGTACCTGGCATAGGTACAACTTTACTTACAAGTTCATAGTGGGTGATACACGAAACACAGAGCATTTTATATATCATTGCTAAGTGTCATCACTCAAGCATTTTTATATTCCATACATGTGTTTTCTCTCAAGTGATCTTTCTCCTATGTGACATTAACTAGCTTGTATAACCACAGAAAAGGCATTATGTTGTAGAACCAATTATTTGATGTCTTCCAAATCGTAAGCAGGTCATACAGTTAATAAATAATACTTCATAGTTAGATAGAAAGATTTTCTTTTCATGCCATTTTTTTCCAGTGCTCTTTTTTCTAATCAAATGAAGTAACTCACTTCCTCCCATAACCAATATACAACCCTTCATCCCTCGCCCAAGACATCTTTTCTTCCAGGCCTTAGTTCAGATGTGAATTTCTCAGTTGAAATGGATTTTGCTGTGTATGCTTGCGATCCTTGGAAACAGTTGTGGAAGGGAGGTGCCACACTACAATGGGATGGTACTGAGGATGGGTGGGCCAAGAAACCAATCAGTGGAGAAATTAGTTTAATTTCTAGGGACTAACATCATGCTAGCATTTTCAGTAAATTAGGATCAACCCTGAAGTGGAAATAGTAAATGAAATCTCTAATATGTTCAGCTCTGTCAGCTTCAAAAATCTTTTACTTCAAAGTTATTCATGAAGTTTTGGAATTTTGAACATTTTTGTTCAAAGCCCCGGTGCTGTGAAATTCATGTGCAGATCCAAGAAAAAAAGGATCTCTTTGAGGGAATTTGAGGTGAGCTCTGAAGTTTTATACAGATATTCTCATGGTGCTATATAAATTATTAAATATATGTACTTTTTTTCACAATAGAGATGTGCTACTTGCTACTGGGTATTTTATTAGAATAGATACACAGCAGCAGGTTTGGGGCTATACACAATGTGAACTCTCAATAAATGCTGTTTGCTGCTGGAGGAAGTGTAGGCTAGGCGCGTATGTTGTGTATGAGGTTGTAGAAATAGATCTTTCCAAGGCAGACCCACAACACCAGTTTCAGCACATGGTGGGGTTTTGTTAGGAAATAGGGCTTATTATTTCACAGCTTGGTGTCCTGTTTGCTCAGTGCTTTTCATTCTTGCCATCATCACCCTTTTCTCATGTTATAGGTAAGAGGAATGAGCTATTATAAATATATTTGAGAGCTTCTTGTTATCATTGCTAATCAACTGCTAATTCTACTGGTTTTATTTACTGTATATTCTGTATACTTGTCTACTTCCTTTTTTTCCCCCCTCCATTCCAGGCCTTATATCATTCGTTAAGTTAGATACCATGTGCCTGGAA
>NW_026057577.1:36472880-36554276 GCF_023721935.1 Panthera uncia
TGCTCACATAAATCCTCCTACACCATCATTGTAATAATGCCACATCTTTGCTCAAAATCCTCAGTGATTCCCAAATGTTTGGAGAATAAGATGAAGACTCCTTATTTTGGTATTCAAAGACATCTTGGCCGGGCCCCAACTGGGGACTTTAAAACCTTTTCTTGATCATGAAGCCTATGTTCCTGCATAGTGTTTAAGACCTTGGACCGTGGAATCAAATTAAAACGGTGGCTCCACACCCTGTAAGCTACATGGCCTCGTGTACTCATATGTAAAATGGGAAAATGATATTAACTACTTCATTGGGTTATATAGTAATGATCAGGATGATGACTCTGAAGCACTTAGCACTTCTGACATGTGTTTTAGCTCTTAGTATGTACCTGATCTATAAGTTTTCAGAGGTTTTTTTTTTTTTTAGTATTAACTTTTAGCATCCACTTTATGCAGACTAATGTATTATGTTTTTATGATGGGAAAATATGAAAGTCATAACTGAGAGACCTACTTTTCCTTCAAACAGTAATGTACTTTCCATCTATTAGCAGATTATTTAGTGCCAAAAAGGCAGATGTGTAATGGCCAAAGGGAATTGAGAAGTTTTGGCTTAGCTGATAATGTTCTTTATATAAGTTTTCTGTTAGTCATGCTTATTGAATGAACAGAAATAACTCCCCTAAGGAGAGCAATTTTCCTCCATAATAATTTCTATAGAGTCCCTGAGAATAACGGTGCTACTGGGAGTATCCTATGGATTTCCTCAATGTCCTAGATAAGGGCAGCATATACAGAGTGAGATGGCAGGCTAACCTCACTCCTCCTCCCCTCTGTCTCTCCCACATGTTTAATGCAATGCCTCCCTGCCTGCCTCTTGCTCCCAAGAGGCCACTGGAACTGAATGCTTTTAGAAATATCTCATTTATTCTTTCTACATTGGCGGCCATCTACCTGGGAGATCGTACAAGAATACACACAGAATGAAAAATTTGGAAACTAACATCTGACCAGTGTTCTTAAAAAGCATGATAAAATTACTTATTTTGCCATGTCTGCCCTCATTTTTCCCTTTGTTCCTTCCATTGTCACTATTTTCCCAAAGAATAGCTTGTGTGTACCCTTGCCCTTATCTCCTTGGACATCAGTCTTTTAATTAATGTGACGCCTATCACATTGTACATCAATCTGGTAATTAAAATTCCAAGGAGAGTCATTCAAGAGTCAAACAATGTCACCCAGTGCCTCTCAGTCAGAAGGGATATTACAAGTAAACTATCAAACTTTGTTTAGCTTTTTATAGCAATGATTATCAGAAAACTCTGACTTGTAATGTATGACAATGGAGTATTAAATATGTGTGATAGGCATCATCCTTTGAGAGATTTTACAGCTTATAGTCCCTGGCCAACAGAGCCCGAGGGCATTCCTCATACATAAACCCATATCTGGAACCATGAGATCCCTCTCCTGGCCAGATGTTGTTGACATCTGAGATAAAGGCAGCCAGTGGACCTACTGTGGGCCCCCATATTAGATGGTCACTAAGAGATCTACTCAGATTTTGTTAAAGTCCTTTGAATATGAGTAGATGTTTACTCATCACATGATATTTTATTGCGTATCCACTGTGGATTTGCTCACTTCTTTTGTTTCCATACATTTTTTACCAAGCTTGGAAAATTTTCAGCCATTGTTTTCCTTGTTTTTTTTTAAATATATTTTTAGCCCCATTCTCTTTCTCCACTCTTTCTGTAACTCCGGTGACACAAATGTTAGATCTTTTGCAATAGTCATACAGGTCTCTGAGGCTCTATTTATGAATTTTTAGTCTGTTGTCTCTCTATTGTGTTTGCTGGATAATTTCTGTTCTATCTTGGAGTTCACTGATGGTGATCTCTGTTCAATTTGGTTGTTGATCTCATCGGTAAGTTTTTTATTTTGGTTATTTTACTTTTAAGTTCTAAAATTTTCATTTCATTCTTTATTACATTTTTTCCCATCTTTTCCAAGACTGTTTTTTTCCCATTACTTTCAAGTACACCCATCATTGCTCATAGAAGCATATTTTTGTGTGCTGGTTTAAAATACATCTCACTTAATTCTAACATCTTGGTCATTTCATTGTTGGCATTTGTTTTGTTGTCTTTGACATCTTTCTGCTTCTTTGAAAGATGAGTGATTTAAATTTTTTTAACGTTTATTTATTATTGAGAGACAGAGAGAGACAGAGCATGAGCATGGGAGGGGCAGAGAGAGAGGGGGAAACACAGAATCTGAAGTAGGCTCCAGGCTCTGAGCTGTCAGCACAGAGCCTGACATGGGGCTTGAACTCGCAAACCATGAGATCATGACCTGAGCCAAAATTGGATGCTTAACCGACTGAGCCACTCATGCACCCCGAAAGATGAGTGATTTTTGTTGTTGTTGTTGAATCCTGTACATTTTATATATTAGGTTATGGGACTCTTAATCTCATTTAAGTCTTCTGCTTACCAGCCCCCTCTGAGGCTGCTTGGTGGGCAAAGTAGAGTACCACCTGGTTGTTGTCACTTAGGGTTGAAGTCCAGGTTCCCCACTCAGCCTCCTTGACATCCTGAGCGGGGTCATGTCTCAGCAATCTGGGTAGAAGACAGGAGTTCACACTCCTCCTATCATTTATGGGGATATTAGCCTGGCTGGGAAGGTTAAAGATGGCTTGTTGCTATTCCCATATGACCTTCATCCACATAGCAAATTGTGGCCTTGTTATGCATGTTCTATGCCATTCTGCATGAGAAAGAACCAAGAAGATTCTTGGAGCAATGGCTGATTCCATGATTGTGGTAAGCTGAGCCCAAAATATCTTATTTTATCAAAAAAGTAAGGAAGAGACATGTCAAAAGGACATAGGAGCCAGTTTGGGCACTCAGTGATCAAATCTTGAATACTTTGAATGCCTAAGAAATGAAAGCAGTGAATTATAACCCATTAATTAAACAATTATATGATTTTGTGCTTGCAACAATAGGAAAATCTCTTTCTTATAGTGGGATTATAGCTAATATGTTTAGAAGTTTAAAAACGATCAATGGAAACTAGAATTTATAGATCTAATTTTGATAAGGAACATGAGACTGACATAGTTTCAAAAAATCTCTCCCAACTTACTTACTGATTACAAAGGGAAAAGATAGTAGCTTTATGATGAAAAAACCTGGCATACACTGCCTTACTCAAGTGATAACAGCTAATATTTCATATTACCGACACTGAGACAAATCAACATCAAGTGCCTGCTGTCATGATGCGCTGAAAAAGATGTAACGTTTCTTCCTTGGTATATGAAAGAAAATGCCTATAATAATAGAATAACATTCACCTAATTAAGAAGGCACATTAGGCCAATCCAAGTTGAGAGATAATCTACAAACTAAGTTGCATGTACTTTTTAAACATATGAAGGTTAGAAAGAAAACTGAAGTATTGTTTATTTTAAAAGAGACAGGACAACTAAATGTAATGTACTACCCTGAATTGGGTTCTACACGTGAAAAAGAAACAGCTATAAAGGATGGTATTGCAGGAATTAACAGAGTTTTGAATATAGACTATGGATTATAAGAGATTAGCAAACTACAGTGTGTGAGCCTGATCTATCCCAGGGCCCGTTTTTGTAGTATTTGTGAGCCAAGAGTGGTTTTTACGTTTTAAAATGTGAAAACACAACCTCCCTCCGCAAAACAAAGAAAGAAAAAAAGCCTCCAAGATTTTGCAGTGTAGAGCTGATAAAGCTCTCAAAGCCTAAAATATTTATTATCCTGTACTTAACGGAAAACAGTTGGCTAACTCATGGACTAGAATACTGGTAAAAATATATTTTATTTAAGCTCCTAGATCCAGGAAGATGTAGCCCTTGCCTTTGCATTTACATGAGCCAACAAATCATATTTGTTCTTCTAAAGCCATGTGAATAGGATCCTAACACTTGTAGCCAAATCATCTTGACTGACACAAAAACCTGCATTACCAAGGTAATGTGCCCTTGCTCCCCTCTGTTGTGTTTGCTAGTGCAGACCACATTTAAGCTGATGAGGTTCTTCACAGGCCTCATCAAATCTCCAATCGTGGCTGGCATAACTGCACAGGTGTAGAATTTTCCATTTAATCTGGTACACATGTCTCTGCAAGTGCCATTATACATTCTGCTGCTCTTAGAAGAAATATTGATGAAATGTGTCCAATGTAATTAAAAATGGATTCATAATGGAAATGCCAATTCAGTGAACGTAACTAATAACACTGTGGGTTCATATAATTACTTTTTAAATGGTCTAAAGATCTGATAGGAAAAGAAAAAAAAAAGACTTCACTATCATATTACACTGTTTCATAAATTTACATTTCAGAACATTCATAAAGCAATTCTAAACGGAGAGAGAGAGAGTTAAAGGGAGAGAACGAAATGTAAAAATGATTTAGAGAAAGAAGAACTTTTGCTTCACAGAGTTAGTCTAGAATCCTTCATTTGTTCTCCTTTCCATGCGTCTCAGTCAACATGTATTGAGCATGTAACATGCGCTGGGCTCTGTGGCAAGTACTGAGGACATAATAAGATGCAGCCCTTACCTTTGAGTAATCACAAAGTGTCATAGAAGGGAAATATTATCATATAATTGCAATGGCATCTGATAAGTGAAATGGGAGTTATAGATTTCAATGCTATTGTTTGGAGAATTCAGAAAAGTATTCTTTAAAGAACAGAAATTTTATTGGGTATTGAAGGTACATGGGAAGTTGCTAGGATAATCGGGACAAATGAGGAGAGATTAAACAACATGAGTCGGGATCTAAAATAATGGAAAATCAGGGAAATTGTTATGGACATTTAAAAATTCAAGAAAGTTGTACATTCAGGATGAAATACCTGAAGATAGTAAAGTAAAAAAGTTGAACTCAGAAGTTTCTAGAAGAAAATCTTGAGTTTAGGGGGAGCCACCTTGGACAAACAAATGCAGGACAGGAAGCTGGGGGAAAATGAATAATAAAGAAAAAGGGAATTGGGAAGAAAAGAGAGGGAGAGAAGGAAGAAAGGATTCAGCCAAATGTGTGTTTACAGAAGTCCCAGATGAGTACATACTAGGAGATGGCCACATGCAGACCTTACAGGACCAAGTAGAAATAAGATGTGCTGTTTCTTCAATTTGCGTCTGACATAAGCTTTGAAGTTCCAAGTCTTTTTTTTTTTTTTGAAAGTGTGAAAGATTTATTTTTAAATCCAGTTGACATGCCAGTTTACCCAGTCAAGTGAAGTTCCAAGTCTTAACCAACCCATTAAACCTTTCCAGAGCTGTGGATTTATCTACTAGAGAAAGTATAGAACCCCAGAAGAGCCTGTAAATTTGTTACAAGTAAGGAGCATGTTATGCTGCTCTCTTTGACTCTACACTATTTCATTTGGACAATGATCTCTTCCATGTGTTTGACTGAGCCAACTTGACCCCTACCTATGTGTTCTATGTGATCAAAGGCTATATAATCAAAACCTTGAATCCCCAGTCTTTGGTGATTAATTTAAAAATGTGACTCAATTATACTTTGGACTGCTGGAAGAAACCTTTTTTCTTTACTCAACTCTTAATTATAAAAACGAAAGCTTGAATCTTCCTGGAGTCACTACTACTAATAAATCACCTGAAAAAGAAGTCAACAGAAAGGAATAGAGAACCATGAAATGGGGTAAGATAAAATCCTACCGTAATTGTACTACTGGGTCTGTGAGCAATGGGTCTTCTCAGTTATTATATCTTTTCTGGAAATGTCTTTGTCCCTTATTTTTGAGGAATATTTTATTAGGTACAGAATTCCAAGTTAGTGATTTATTTTTGTCATCTATTTTCTTTTAGCTGGTTAAAAATGTCATTCTATTATCATATTGCTCCCATTATTTCTGTTACATAATAAGTTGTTGGTTTTATTGTTGATGCTTAAAGCTAGTATCTTTTTTTCTCTCCAATTAAGATTTCTTTTTTGTCTTATCTTCTGCAGTTGGACAATATTGTGCCCAGGAATGATTTCATTGTATTTATTTTGCCAAGGGTTTGCTGAGCTTCTTGAGGCTGTGGGTTTATTTATTTATTTTTTTCCAAAAGTTTTAGAGAATCCTCAACCATTTGACTTCAAGTATTTCTTGTGTCTCATTCTCTTTCCCCTCTGAAACTCCAGTAACACATAAGTTAGACCATTCCCAAACATTTCTTAAGCCCTTTTCTTTCTTTCTCTCTTTCTACACATATACATATACATATACATATACATATACATATACATATACATATACGTGTGTGTGTGTGTGTGTGTGTGTATAAATCTCTGTACTCTGTGCTTCTATCTGGTGTTTTATCCTGACTTACTTTCTGGTTCACTAGTATTGTCAGTTATCAATCATATTCTTTGGTTTGGGGATACCATTTGACTTTTTTGTTAAGGGTATATTTCTCTGTGAAGAGTCTTCATCTTATTTATTTTCTTGCACTTATTAATCATAGTTATTTTATTTTATTTTATTTTTTATTTAAATTTTAGTTAACATGCAGTGCAATATTGGTTTCAGGTGTAGAATTCAGTGATTCATCACTTACATATTCATAGCCATTTTAAAGGCCATGCTTGATAACTGCAAATGTCCAGTTACCTGTAGGCTTGTTTTTATTGCTTTTTTTGTCTTAGCCACTTTTCTTGTCATGACTGGTGATTCTTGAATAAATATTTGTAGGAAAATTGTAGAGGTTCTAGATGATGTTAAATTCCTCAAAAACATTCTTTATCCTTGCTTTTGGCTATTAGCTAGTGTAGGGTGTATATATTCAATACTAGAAGGAGAGAGTTTCTTTAAAAATCAATGTAAAAATCAGTATTCCTAGGATGTAGGTCTTCAGGGATTTTAACTGACTGCCTGGAGTTCTTATTATGGCCCCTCTTCCTCGGGATCCTGAACTCCAGTTTTGTTACTGAAACTGCTGAAAAATCTGTCCTGTTTTGAGCATACAGAACTCTTGTTCTTAAAAGGCAAGAAATGTTTGGTACTCAGGGATACCTTTCTTCTTTAGATGCAGTGTGCACTTTCTAGCTCACTGCAAACTCTTCTGCTCACTGTTGCTTTGCACCCAACTAATTTCTTTTTTTTTTTAATTTTAAGTGTTGTTTTTTTTTTTTTGACAGAAAGCACACAGGAGTGGGGGAGAGGGGCAGAGAGAGAGAGAAAGAGAATTTTAAGCAGATTCTATGTTCAGCGGGAAACTGACGCAAGGCTGGATCCCATGACCCTGAGACCATGACTTGAGACAAAATCAAAAATCGAATGCTCAGTTAACTGAACCATGCACGTGCCCCTAATTTAAAATTTTTAAAAGACATATTAATTCAGGAATAATTAGCAGTGTTATTTTCATTTCAAGTGTACAACATAATGACTCAAAGATTCTATACATTACTCGTTGCTCATCAAGATAAGTGTACTGTTGATCCCCTTCACCCATTTCACCCTTCCCATTACTCCCCCATACCCCGCAACCACCAATTGTCTATTTTCAAGTGTCTATTTTTTTCTTTTTCCTTTGTTTATTTTGTTTCTTAAAGCCCATATATGAGTGAAATCGTATGGTATTTGTCTTTCTCTGACTGACTTATTTCACTTAACATTATACCCTTTAGATCTATTTATGTTGTTGCAAATGACAAGATTTTTTATGGCTAAGTAATATTCCTGTGTGTGTGTGTGTGTGTGTGTGTGTGTGTGTGTCTGTGTACCACATCTCCTTTATAAAATTCCTAGAAGAAAACATAGGCCATAATTTTTTTGACATCAGCCCTAGAAAAAATTTTATAGGGAGGTCTCCTCTGGCAAGGGACATCAAACAAAATTATACTGTTGGGACTACACCAAAATAAAAAGCTTTTGCACAGAAAAGGAAGTGATCAACCAAACAACAAGGTAATTGATAGAATGGGAGAGAGGATATTTGCAAATGATATATCCAGTAAGGGGTTAATGTCCAAAATATATAAAGAAGTTACACAACTCAACAGCAAAAAATAATCAATAATAATAATCCAATTAAAAATAGGCAGAGAGGGGCACCTGGGTGGCTCAGTCGGTTGGGCGTCCGACTTTGGCTCAGTTCATGATCTCAAAGTCCAAGCCCCGCATGGGGCCCTGTGCTGACAGCTCAGAGCCTGGAGCCTGCTTTGGATTCTGTGTCTCCCTCTCTCTCTGCCCCTCCACCACTTGTACTCTGTCTCTCTCTCTCAAAACTAAAATAAAACAAAACATAAAAAATTAAAAAAATAGGCAGAAAACACGAATAGACATTTTTCTCACAGACACATGAAAAGATGCTCCTCATCACTAATCATCAGGGAAATACAAATTAAAACCACAATGAGATATCCCTCACACCTGTCCTAATGGATAGCATCAAAAAGACAAGAAATAACAAATGTTGATAAAGATGTGGAGAAAAGGGAACCCTTGTTTACTGTTGGTGGGAACACACACTGGTGCAGCCACTGTGGAAAACAGTATGGAGGTTCCTCAAAAAATTGAACATAGCATTACCATATGATCCAGTAACTCCAGTACTGAGTATTTACCCAAAGAAAATGAAATCACTAATTTGAAAGGATATATGCATCCCTATGTTGAATAATTCGTTCATTTTTATCAGGTGCATGGTCCTTCTTTGCAATCATTTGATTGTTGTCTCCTAAAATCAGGTATGAAAATAGGATATTCTCTCCTTAACAGAGGAAAGAAGCTTTAGTAGCAGTAATATGGATTTGTGTCAGACATAGAATAATGCACAGCTTAAGAATTGGCAAATGCTTCAAAGTAATACATACTGAGTTTTAGGCTTATGACTCTACCTTCCCTTCCTTCAGGAATCTTGTTTCCTCTCATTGTAAAAACGTTGGCAGCCCTAAACTTAAATTTTGGTCTCCATAGCTCTGGAAAACTGCCAGAATACTCTGCTGCTGGCTTATCTCCCTCTTTATAGTTACTTCCTTCTCTCTTTTGGCTTCTCAACCTCTCATCTCAAGCAAAAAGTAGCAGATTCTTCCAGTAGGAAAGTGATATTCAGAATATACACCTCACCTCAGTAAGTTTCCACAAATCCTGACTGCATTGGCATTTTTACTCTGTCTTCAGATTGTGTGTGTGTGTGTGTGTGTGTGTGTGTGTGTTTGTATTTTTTTTTATGTTTTTATTATTTTTAATTTTTTTAAAGTTCATTTATTTATTTTTGACAGAGACAGAGACAGCATGAGCATGGGAGGGGTGGAGAGGGAGAGAGAAAGAATGCCAAGCAGCCTCCATGCTGTCAGCACAGAGCCCTATGCGGGGCTTGAACCCATGAAACCGTGAGCTCATGACCTGAGCCAAAACCAAGAGTCAGACACTTAACTGACTGAGCCATCCAGGAGCCCCTGTGTGTGTTTTATTTGGATTTTTAGTTTCTCTTAGTGAAATGTACTACTCCATCATCACTTGAAGCAGAAGCATTCTCACCTGCATATTATTTTAGACATCAGAACATTTCACATGAAAATTCACATTTTTTTTGCACTTGAAAATAACAAGCCATGGCAGCAGAGAATCCTGACTCCTTTCAACTCAGCAGGCAAGTTACCAAGACACGTAATCTTCACCACTCTATATTGTCCTTCACTCTTCCAGCTTCACTCACCGCTGTCCTCTGTACACCCCTCTGTAATCATTTGATTTTGCATCTTGTGAAGTGTATGGAGAGAATAGTATATTTTCTGTTCTTCAAAGCCACAGTACAGGAAAGGAGCATCAGTGGCAATAAAAAGGATTTTTGTTAGACATAAAGCATCTTTCCATTACAGGCACTTTCTAGTAAAGGCAAGGCATTTCTAGAACAAGCGTACTAGATGCTCCTTATATGGACTACAGATCATATTATGTCAGAAATTTGGAATTACTGAAAATTAGACTTATTAGGTGGACTTGAGGACTACACCTTCATTAAGAAAAGGACAATGTGCAATGATTCATAATAGAAAAGCCTGTATAGCAGTCATTCAGGGAGTTACTATAAAAGCCTCTCATTTTTTCAGGCATTCATACATGGAATATTTTTGCAGATTACTATACGCTAGCCTAGTTTCTAGGCGCTCTGAATCAATGGTGGGCTTTCGTATTAGCAAGATGATAAAGACAGTAAATTCATAAAGAGACAAATACGGTAATTTCGGATAGTGTTAAGTATTTGTGGTAGGCAAAATGATGGCTCCTAAAGATATCCACATCTTGATACCTAGGATCTGTGAATACGTTGTTTTACATGGCAGAGGGGACTTTGCAGATCTTATTAAGGCTAAGGACCTTGAGCTGGAGAAATTATCCTGCATTAACCTGGTAGTCTTTAAAAGCTGAGAACCTTTCCTGGCTGTGGTCAGAGGGAGATATGACTACAGAAGAAGGATCAGAGAGCTTTTACACTGCTAGCTTTGAAGATGAAAGAAATGGACCATGAGCCAAGGATTTAGATAGCCTCTAGAAACTGGAAAAAGAAGAGAACGGATTCTCCCCTAAAGCCTCCAGAGAGAAATGCAGGCTTGCTTACACCTTTATCTTAGCCCAATAAGACACATGCTGGTCTTCCAATCTACAGAATTATAAGAAAATCCATCTGTGTTGTCCTGAGCTGCTAGGTTTGTGGTAATTTGTAGAACATTTGTAGAAAACTACTACAATACCATAAAAAAATACAGATAGGTTGTATATATATACTTACTATGTATGTAGTGTGTACATGCACTACATCTATAGTGATGTAGAAAGTGGTGGTGGTGGGGCTCCTGGTGGCTCAGTTAAGCATCTGACTTTAGCTCAGGACATGATCTCATGGTTCATGGGTTCAAGTCCTGCCTTGGGCTCTGTGCTGACAGCTCAGAGCCTGGAGCCTGCTTCAGATTCTGTCTCTCTCTCTCTCTCTCTCTCTCTTCCCCTCCCCTACTTGTGCACTCTTTCTCCTTCAAAAATAAACATAAAAAGAAGGAAAGAAAAGAAAGTGGTGGAAGTGGTGGGGAGGCTGTGCTATCTTGGGTATTGATTGGAAACTTCCCAGAGAGGAAATAGGGTGAGTAAGTGAGAGGACAGTGTAGGCAAAGTTTGTCATCAGAGAACTGGAAATAATACCAGTATAACTGGAGCTTAATAGAGGATTGAGGTGTGTGCCTTTATGGTGGTGGAGGGCAGTGTTGAAGGGATGGGAGATGAGGAAGGAGAAACAAGCAGTTGACAGATTGTGTAGGACGTTGTAGGTCTTCATAAAGAGTTTAAATCTTATTTCATTTTGTTTAGAGAGTTTTTAGAAGGAGAATAATATAATTTTTGTTGACATTCTTGGGCCCATCCCCCGAGAATCTGATTTATTATGTTAATGAAGGCATCTGAGGATCTTCACTTGTTAAACTGCCACAGAGGTAGACTTTGGATCACACTGTAACAAACATTATTTCAGTTTCTGTTATCTCTTCTGGAATTTATTCTCTGGCTCATACACATGTGTTTATTCCCCCTATTTCTCTTTCTTAGAGACACTGACAAAATACATCATCTCAAGACCACGGGATATTTTTTAGGTGCTTCTATGTTGCTCATGGAGCATAGCCCAATTCAGGACGTCCAAAAGCTATCTCAGTGCACAGTTACTTAATTGACTTGAACAATATTTGTATACTATTACAATTCTAAGTCACTATTTTTCCTTTTTCAGGTTGAAATATATATAATACACTTTTAATGATGCATGTATCATTGAAATTCTGTTTCTCTTGCTCTCACCTCAAGGAATATGCTGTATTTTATAAGAAAACTCCTAGTAAAATGAGTAGGCCTGTAGCTAAGCTTGAGAAAGCAATATATTGTCTCTTGTGTTGAGGGATAGGGTGTGAGGAGAATAAAAGCGGAGACGTTAGGCTATGGAAGAATGTTGGTCTAAAATAGCTCAAACCTAGAAACTGCATTTAGGAAAAGAGCCTACAGTTTGGAACACGACAATATGGAGATAACTTTCCACCGTTAGACCTTTTCTTCTGTGTCAATAGTCATGCCTCTTGATTTAACCTTTCCTTCTCTTTTTTTCTCTTTCTCCCTCTCTCTTTCCCTCCCTTCCTTCCTGAGAAGGCACAAACAAGTGAGTGAGAGGCAGAGAGAAAGAGAAAGAGAAGCGGGCTCACCTGAAGCAGGTCTCGTGCTTTTTACCCAAAGCGAAGATGGAGTTCACCTGGGGCAGGGCACGTGTTCACCAGAAGTGAGGGCTGGAGCTCAACGGAGGCGGGGCATTTGCTCACCCAAGGAGGTACTTGTGCTCCCTGGAACTCCGGGCAGGAGCTCTTGGAATGTGGGACTCTGACTCCTAAACTGTGACCTCAAAGTCAGACGCTTGAAGGACTGAGCCACGCAGGCACCCATTGACCTTCCTACTTCTTTAAAAATAACGCCTTTGCAAAGCTCTCGCTTATTCTTATTTGACATGGAAGTTCCTCATCGCTCCTAATAACTACCCCAGACAAGCGGGCAGCATGGAGAGGAGTCACTCCTTTTAGAGAGGTAACCAACTTTATCTGTCTTAATGTACACTTTGTGGTATTGTTGAAAGCCAGCGATATTTTTAAATCGTTAATTTTTCTTGCATCATAACTATGTTCATTTGTGGGGGCTGATGGTTGCCAGGCGAGCTTCCTGATTAGGGTGCTTTATTTCAGGTGTTGCACCAATTGCTTTTGTTTGTATGCAGAACGCGGCAGCTGTATGTAGAATTCTTTTCTTTCTAGTGTTTTCTTTTATCTCTGACTTGGTTTTGGGATTTCGCTTAGATTTTTTTTTTCTTATCACAGAGGAATTACCGTTAAATGAAAGCATTAAGTAAAGTGAATGAATGTTTTTAGGTAATACAATCATGAGGATGTATCTAACGGAGGATAATTGAGGTAACTGTTTGGGTAATCCAGACTTTGGAACCCTTTCTGTTTTGTATACTGGTGTGGTCTAAATGCTCTATGTCCTCCTCTGTCCCTTTAACAGCTGTTCTTACATAGTGTTGGGAACTCTCTATGTATCTCTTCATAGAACTATTTGGAAATTCCCGGCTCTGAGTACATAAAGAGCACCATAATAGGTGCTCTCCAATACCACACTGGACCAGAAGTCCAGCTATCCATAGTTTGTGCTTTCTAATTTATAATTCGTACTCTTTACTAAAGTGATCTCTGAAAAAAATACAGATTTGTTCTCGATATTTCTCCCTCAAAACCTTCACTGGTAATAGAAATTCTTACCTTTGGGTAAGAAATTATAGGATTGCCATATAATTCATTGTCCAAACTAGGACAATTGGAGAGTAAAAGGAATGCTGGGAATAATTTTGCTTGGGCAACAGGCTCAAACAACTCATGTCCCAGGCAAATGGGGACCCTAGGTTTCACTAACTAGACTGCTATCTTCAAACTCATTCTCCATCCTTCTTAGTCCCTGTGCTCCACTCATGCTGGGTACTTTCACTTCTTTAAAAGTCACTCAGTGAGATTCGTCTTGTCCAAATTCCAGCTCTTAGAGAGTGGTACTGATTGTCCCAGCTTGGTTCAGGTGACCTACTCTGGTACAGTCAACTACGGCTAGGGTGATGGATCAAGTTATATAAGCATCCATGCCAAGAGCACACATTTTTGGATGGGGACAATTACGGGGTGGGAGTAAAGGCATGTGCCCTAAGAGTTGTCTGAACACATCACATAGTGATGTGTTATTAGGTCTGTGGTTTCCCAGAGAGGATTCTGGTGCTATGCTTTTATTTTTGCCCTTTGCTCTTTTAATTTCTGAATATCAAGTTACATATTTCATTTGGTTCTTTTGAATAGACTAATTTGGAATTGTTGTTTCTCTGATTTGTTTGAATTGAATGGTTGTTTTTGGCATCATGTAGATGACACACTCTGATTGAATCTAATGAATCATTTATTTGATCAAAACATACGTACCAAACCAGTATTCTGAGGTTGACCCTTGCCATGAGGCCAAGGGGTTTATTCTGACATTGGATGTTTTTCTTTGGTAATCAGAGGGATTTTTTGGTAGAATGTGTTTATTTTTCTGCATTATAGATTAAAATCAAATGCATATTATAATTCTCCTGATTTAGTAATTCAGTTAAACAGTTGTCTTCCCTTTGGTACAAAAAGCTAATTGAAGATAGACCACGCCCCCCCTCAGAGTTAGGAGGCTTGAGTTGTAACTCTAGACTGAATCCTGTCCCTAACTAATGGTATAGTAGTAGGAAAGTCATTTAGCCTGTCAAATTGACCCTCCCTCATTTGTTAAATAAAAGAATTGATTAAAATTATTTCTAAGTTATCTTTCAGACCTCAAATTTGGATATTCTATAACTGCCTGAGGAGGGGTCATATTATTTTTTGACTAGCAAAATTAACTGTGAATTTTGAAAATTTTTTGGAAAAAAAAACTGTGAATAACCTACTTTAAGAGAAATTTTTAGCGGAAATTTGGGGAGGATTTTTTTTTTAATAATTAAACATTATAAGAGGAGTGACCCGAGTCCTGAAGTCACTGAATCTTTTAGAAGTCTGTTTTCTCTTCAGTAATGAACTTGAGTGCCATCTTGCTCCATTTTGTCTGGGGATAAAGACAGAAGAAAAGTGTCCAAAATGGCCACTACCCTGATTTTTGTTCAGAAAACTCAATTAGAGGGCAGAGCCAAGGTGCAGACCAGAGTAAGAGTCATTATTTTTTACAACAAAATAATTTTTTACAGCCCCTGGCCGGGGAAGGAGACCTACATGTGACATCCGTTTCTGTGGCACGTGGAGGGGACTGTAGGTGCAGAGAATACTTAAGGGAATCCCAAGGTTGTCGGTGCACTAGATACAACTAGCAGTGATGCTCTTGAGCCTGTAATGCTGAGGCCCCAGAGCCCCCATGTGTGAAGGGAAGATGGACTGAAAGACAAGACCTTGGATGAACTGGAAATGCAGAACCACCTGGAGGCCATTGACCGGATGGCCCTGGAGTCCCCTGAGGTCCAGGCCCTGCAGCTGGAATGAGAGATGGCTCTGGCCACCAGCTGGAGCCTGGCAGAGTGCAACCTGGAGTTTCAAGGTCCCCTGGAGATAAGCTGCTCAAACCTCTTGGACATGTACCAGGAGCTGTGGAAGCTCGTGGAGCTGTGCCAGGAGCAGAAGGTGAAGCTGGAGAAGTTTGCTTCGGCACTGAAGCCAGAGACCTTGTTAGGTCTTCTGCAGATTGAAGGCATGAAGATTGAACAAGAGTTTGAGGCCATGGCCGAGAAGTTCCTGGAGGGCGAGGTGCCTTCCAGCTTTCTGCCCTGTAAATGTGCTGCTTACAGTCATGTAACATATGGCCCAACACAGAATAAGGGAAATTAGAACAGTTGTTGAATAATAAAGGCCAGAAACTTCCAATGATGGTATCTCCAGGACCATGAGGGAGGCCCTGACCCAAGCTCTTCCCTGCTTGGCATCTCCCATAATGAGAATAAGGACTACACCAGTTGTACAGCGACTTCCCTGGGAACGTCTCTCACGGCATCTGTTCACCACACACTAATGACATGAGCAGTATTGTTCCTGGTATAGTCCTCCCATGAGGGATATGACCACATAGTGCTTCTTTCTGAAAGATTTCTGACAGCACTTAGCAATTCACAGACGTTTAATAAAGAGATCTTGGTGAAATGAGAGTCATTAGGATACGTACTGTCAGCTCAGTTCACATGTTTCTCTGCTTCCAGATCTTCTGGATGTACTTTAAGTGTTGTTTTGGTTGGCTTCAGTTTTCAATGATGTCTCCTAATGGAAGGGAGTGGTTAATTTAAAACAGCAGATTTTTCAAGAATAATCTTGGCATCACTGCATATTTTGATAGCTTTTAACAAGGGTGTGCCTGATATTCTATCAGTTCAGACCAAGACTCCCCCACACACAAAAGGATGAACTGTGAAAACTAAGATGTTTACTCTTTCCCCTGAGAGCCTCCCAACTGAGAACTATTTTACCTTTCAAATTCATTGCTGAGAAAATAGAAAATCACATCGTGAATAGGAAGAGGGCCGGCCTAACACATTCGTAGCTTACCTTTCTGAGTCTTTGAAACTTTGTACCTTGTGTCCCGTTCAACTCAACACACAGCACTTACTGAGCACTTACTGTATATGAGGCATGGAGTGTGAAGAGACAGATCTTCTTGCTCTCACAGAGTGGACAGTCTACTGAGTAAGTAATTATAATGTGTTGTGACAAAGGCAATACAGAAGCTCAGAGCAGAGGTGAGGGTGCCAGGTAGGGAAGTCCAGGGGAGCTACAGAGAAGATGAAACATTTGAGGTAGGTTGGAAGGCTTATTAAAAGTGTGTCAGGCAGACAAAGGGTGAAGAGGTGAGGGAACACCATGAGCATAGCCATGGAGGCATACAAGTCAGCAACTGATTAAAGAACAGAGAATAACTAGAAAGAGAATAAGTGTAATGTGAGCAAAATCAGCAATGTTTAAAATCCCTAAGCAGTTGAGTAGACCCCATGAAAGACATGAATGTCTGTCCTCACGGAACTTAAAAACTAGTTCGAGAGGCAAAAGCTAGGCATGTGAGAAAGAGCTAAGGACTCAAGGTACCAGATGCTTATAGATAGTGAGTACTTATGAAACAATGAACATTACATGCTACAGATATTTTGAGGACTGAGGGATTCAGGGCTCCCGGAGGGCATCTGTGGAGGCAAAGGGGAATGGGAGACAAAGCTGAAATGAGGATGAAAGACATAGTTTCATGATTTTTTTTTCTTTTCATCCTTAGAGACAGAGAGCATGCACATGAGTGGGGGAGATGGGCAGAGGTCCCGTCTGGACCTTTTTTTATTTTTTATTTTTTTTTATTTTCTTTCCTTTTTTTATTTTTCTTTTAACGTTTATTCATCTTTGAGAGACAGAGACAGACAATGAACAGGGGAGGGGCAGAGAGAGAGGGAGACACAGAATCAGAAGCAGGCTCCAGCCTCTGAGCTGTCAGCATAAAACCCAGTGCAGGGCTCGAATTCACAAACTGTGAGATCGTGACCTGAGCCGAATTTGGACGCTTAACCAACTGAGCCACCCAGGCGCCCCTGCTTTTTTCTTTTTAATGGCTATTTATTTATTTTGGGAGAGAGTGCAAGCAGGGCAGGGGCAGAGGGAGGGAGAGAGAGAGAATCCCAAGCAGGCTGTGTGCTGTCTCACAGAGCCTAACATGGGGCTTGATCCCCCGACTGTGAGATGGTGACCTGAGCAGAAGTCAGGAGTCAGACACTTAACCAACTGAGCCACCCAGTTGCCCTCAGGCAGATTTTCATAATATATCTCCTCCATTTCATAGGTTTTAATGTTGAGATCACCAAATTTACCTGGAACCCAGGCTGTTAATTTACACAGCATTACTGTGTCTCTCCACACATGCAAGCCCAGTTTTAAATGTTTGTTCTTTGCAAAATAAAGAAACGCATAAAAACATAAAGGAGAAAAAAGGATTCATTTTATACCTTATGGAGAAAATTAGTATTAATTGTTTGTGTATACAATTCTAGATTTCTTTTTTTTAATTTTTTCAATGTTTATTTTTGAGAGAGAGAGGTAGACACAGAAGAAGACACAGAATCCAAAGCAGGCTCCAAGCTCTGAGCTGTCATCAGAGTCCAACATAGGGCTCAAACTCATGAACTGTGAGATCATGACCTGAGCTGAAATCAGACACTTAACTGACTGAGTCACCCATGCGCCCAACAATTCCAGATTTCTTACATAAACATGTTCCTATATATAGAAATTTTAAAACAAAGATGAGCTTATAAATAGATTTCTTTGTAAATGTATTTTTATATTATGTTTTCCAGCTAAATACTTTGGATATCTTTCCAGGTCAGTAAATATTTACATCAGCATTTAAAGAAGCTGTACTGTATCATCTTACCATATTCAATGAACTATGGGCTCTGTGCTCTGTTCCTTTCATCTGTGTCTTTATTTAAACACCATACTTTTGATTAGTGTAGTTTAGTAATATATTTTGAATTCAGGCAGTATAATGCCTCCATCTTTGTTCTTTCTCAAGGTTGTTTTGGCAATTAAAGGCCCTTTGTGGTTTTATAGAAATGTTAGAATTTTTTCTATTTGTGCAAAATTGCCCTTGGGATTTTGATAAGGAGTGTATTGAATCTCTAGTTACCTTGGTGTGGTATGGACATTTTAGCAATATTAAGTCTTTCAACTCATGAATGTGGAATATCTTTCAATTGATTTGTATGACTTTTAATTTCTTTCATCACCATTTTGTAGTTTTTCTTGTACAAGGCTCTTACCTCTTGTTAAATTTATCACTAAGTATTTTTTTCTGATGCTTTTGTTAATGGGCTGTTTTTATATTTTCCATTTTGCACTTTTTGTCATCGTTACTATATAGTATACAGAAACTGATTTTTTTGTATGTTCATTTTGTATTCTGCAATGTTGCTAAACTTATTAATTGTAATACTTTATAGAATTTTTAGGCCTCCCTACATAAAGGATCATGTCTTTCATTGAACAAAGATAATTTACTTCTTCCTTTCCAATATGGATGGTTTTTGTTTATTTTTGTTTATTTTTTGTTTTTTTGCCTAATCTAATTAGGAGTTGTAGAAGTGGTGGGAATGGGCATTTTTGATGTGTGTCAGGCTTAGAAGAAAAGGTTTTCCTTTTTCACTGTGGAACTAATGTTAGCAGTGGACTTACAATACATGGCTGTTACTTTGTTGAGATACATTCTTCTTAGTGTGTTGAGCATTTTTATCATGAAATAATTTTGAATTTTGTTAAAGGAATTTTCTGCTTCATATGATTTTGGTCCTGTGTTATATTCACATGGTCATCTAATTTATTGTTTATGTATGTTGAAACATTCTCAGATCCCAGGGATAAAGTCCCTTGATGATGGTGTATTATCCTTTTAATGTGCTGTTAAATTCAGTTTTCTAGTATTTTCTGGAAGATTTCTGGCATCTATGTTTATCAGAGATAGTGGCCTATTATTTTCTTCTCCTGTCGTGTTTATGGTTTTAGTCTCCTAAAAACAAGTTTAGAAGTGTTGACTTCTCCACAATTTAATGGAGGAGTCTGACAAGAAAATGCATTAATTCTCTAATAAATGTTGGGTAGAATTCACTAATAAAGCCATCTGGTCCCAGGCTTTGCTTTGTTGGGAAAATTTTAATTACTGATTGAATTTTCTTATTTATTATTGGCCTGTTCATGTTTTTATTTCCTTATGATTCAGTCTTGGTAGATTGTATATTTTCAGGGGTTTGTCTGAAACCCCTTTCTGAAACCCCAAACATTTGCCCCTTTCTTTTAAGTAATTCAAGTTTTTGGCTTATAATTGTTCATAGTAGTCGATTATAACCCTTTTTATTTCTGTAGAATCATGTATAGAGCAAAAGCACTTTTGCTCTTTTTTCTTAGACAAATGTTTTCAATTTTGTTTATATTTTTAAAAATTTAACTTAGTTTTGTTGATATTTTCTTTTTCTTTGGAGTCTATTTCATTTATTTCTGTTATAATCTTTATTATTTCCTTTTTTCTATTAACTATGGACTTAGTTTGTCCTTCTTTTTCTAGTTCCTTGGGCTGTCAAGTTTGGTTGCTTTCTGATAAAGCAATTGGTTATTAAAAACTGTTTTGTCTAATTTCCATGTTTGTGAATTTTTAGTTTTCCTTTTGATATTGATTTCCAGTTTTATTTTGGTTTGTCAGATACCTGTCAAGATTTTAGTCTTAGTTTTGTTTTGATAAGTTTTGTGATTAACATGTGGCTTTTTCTGTAGAATGTTCCGTGTGCTCTTGAGAACAATATGTATTCTACTATCTGGAGGAATGTTCTGTATATGTCTGTTAGATCCATATGGTCTATAGTTTTGTTCAAGTCCTCTATTTATTGCTTTTCTCCCTAAATGATCTGTCCATTATTTTAAGTTGGAATATTGAAGTCTCCTACTATTATTGTATTATTGTCTATTTGGTCACTTTAGTTCTCTTTGCCTCATGTATCCATGTGTTCTGAGGACACGTGAATATTTGCGATTGTTATATCTTCCTTGTGAATGACTCTTTTATCATTATAATGTATCCTTCAGGCTCAAGTCTATTTTGTCTGGTGTAAGCATGGCCACTCCTGCCATTGCTTACCATTTTCACGGAATATGTTTTGTATTCATTTACTTTCAGCCTAAGTGCTATCTATCCTATGTCTAAAGTGAGACTCTTGTAAACAGCATAGAGTTGTATTTTTTTTAAGCCCATTCAGCCACTCTATGTCTTCTTGTTGTGGAGTTGAAACCATTTATATGTAAAGTAATTACTGGTAGAAGGACTTACTATTGCTATTTTGTTAATTGTTTTTCTTACAACTTTTTTGTTCCTTTTTTCCTCTCTCTTCCTTTGTGTTTTATTGATTTCTTTTTAGTGACATGGTTTTATTGCTTTCTACTGTTTTGTATATTCTACAGTCATTTTTTTTTTTGTATGTTCATCTTAGAGTTAAGGCAATCTATTTTAAGCTAATTACAACTTGAGTAGCATACAAAAATCTACTCTTTTCATTCTCTTCGCCAATGTGTGTTATTGATGTCACAAATTATGTCTTTTATGTTGTGTACCATTAACATATTTTTGTAATTAAAATTGTTTCTTTATATTTGGCCTGTAACTTCTATGCTAGAATTCAAAGTGATTTTCTCACCTCCATTACTGTAATACAGTATTTTTTATTTATATATTTACCTTTACCTGCAAGCTTTATACTTTCATATGCTTTCAGTGTTGCTCCCTAGAAT
Source organism: Panthera uncia (assembly GCF_023721935.1). Classification (NCBI taxonomy): domain Eukaryota; kingdom Metazoa; phylum Chordata; class Mammalia; order Carnivora; family Felidae; genus Panthera; species Panthera uncia. The sequence continues at coordinate 36,493,809 of NW_026057577.1, forward strand.
CCTTCTGTTTCAACTTAAAAGACCCATTTTTAGCATCTCTTATAAAATGGATCTAGTGCTGATGAACTCCCTTTAGTTTATCTGGTAATGCCTTTAATTCTTCTTTGCTCTTGAAAGACAGTTTGCCATATATAGTATTCTTGGTTGGCAGTTCTTTTATATCAGAATTTTTAGCATATCATCCCACTCCCTCAGAATTTTTAATATATCATCCCACTCCCTTTTGTCCTGAAAAATTTGTTGATAACCTTACGGGGATTCCTGTATGATAAGTCCGTTTTTCTTGCTGCTTGCAAAATTTTCTCCTTGTCTTTGATTTTTGACAATTTGATATTAGTGTGTCTATGAGTAGGCTACTTTAGGTAGGTTCTAGTTGGAGTTTACTGAGTTTCTTGAATATAAATGTCTTTTTACTTCCCCAGATGTGGAAAATTTTTAAGCTATTACTTCTCCAAATAAGTGTTTCTCCCATTGCTATCTCTTTTCTCCTGCAATCTTCATAATGTGTACCTTGGTCCTTTGGGTGGTATCCCAGAAATCCCTTAGGCTTTCTTCCTCTTTTTCATTCTGTTTTTTTTCTTTTTGTTCTTCTGATGGAAAATTTAAATGACATGTCTTTGAGTTTGTTGATTCTTTGTTGTGATCAAGTTTGGCAAATGCCTGTAGTGAAGGTTTCAACTCAATTATTGTATTCCTAAGCTCCATTGTTTCTTTATAAAAAAAACTTTTTTTCGCTTATCGATACTCTCATTTTGTTCATGGACCATTTTTCGAGCTCATTGCACTTCTTTATGATGGTTATTTTGAATTATTTGTGAGCTAATTCATACACTTCCATTTCTTTAGGGTTTGTTTCCAGAGATTGATTTTATTCCTTCGATTGGGCTTTGTTTCCCTATTTCTTCATGTGCTTTGTAACATTTTGTTAATATCTATGCTTTGAAAAACAGCCACCTCTTCAAGTCTTTAGGGAACTGGCTTTGTACAGGGAAAGATTTTTACCATTTATCATGGCTAGCGATTCTGAGGGTCTTTCAAGTATTTTCTGTTGATGCGACTTAGCTGGAAATTGTATGTGTAAATTCCCAGTTAGAGAGATGAGTTGGTTTCTTTTTGGTGTTCATAATATCCTCTTCTCTGTGGTATCTGTCTGTGGTACTACCTCTTCTGTGGAGCTGCTACACAGGTCCTTTGTTCTCAGTGGTCCCGTGATTCTTGATTTTGCTGGACCGCATCAGTGCTGTGACAGGTGACACAAAAACCAGTCTGTCCGCTGCCCCTCCCCCTGGGAAAACCCAGAACTTTGGATGTGTAATCTACTCTTTCTTTGCCCCCAGAGAGAGCCTCCTGAACTGTATCATTCTCTGTTTCTGGAACCAGAGGGATTCTGGAGCATCAGTAAGCTCCCCTGCTCTCTTGTTCTCAGCAGCCTCCAGGCAGTGAGAATATGTCTGTCCCAGGCAGCATCCAAAACAAATGAGACAGAAACAAGTTCTTTGAGCACATGTCTGAAAAGCTGGAATATTGGATGTCTGTTCCAATTCTTTGCCTCCCCAGGGAGAATCTGGGAGTTGGAGGTTTTCTGAAGCTCATTTCATACTGACCCAGGGGTAGGGACTGTGATGAGTGGGGATGTATTCCAAACCTTCACCTTTGTTTTCTCTAATCCCTGATCTGGTACCCTCTCCTGTCAGCACTTAGATTCAGATAAAATGCACGTCAGTCCTTCAGGCAGCCTCCTGAGAAGCCAGAACATTGAACATTTGCTTCAGTCTTTACCATCTCAGGGAGATGCTCCATGCTTTGTACCACAAATTTTCCTACTGGTTTCAATGTGGCTGGTTTCACGTTCATCTGGGGTGCAGGAACTTCTTCAATGTTTTCTGAAATGCTCACAAAGAGAACTCCCTATATTGTTGTTGAATTGATACCTTTGTAGGGAAAAAGAGGATCTGGGGCTTCCTCGTTGACCATCTGGCCATTTTGAACTTGAGTCTTACCCTAAATCCCCAGTGCTGTGTATTTTTAAGGGCTGGGACTATGTAAGACTTATTTCTGTTTTCTATGGCCGCTATACAGTAAGTGCTTATTAAATTTTTGATGGAGGATTATAAAGTACATCAAGCTAGACATAATAACATGGCTGTGTATGTACCATTGGCATCCTATCCTCACTTGGATGGCATGAGTCTTTGAAGAAGTACCTAAGAGTGGTATTTGCCATTGTTAAGCTGTTTCATCCAAGTTCATCCATGATTTTTTAAAAAAATGTTGATGTTTTCAGACTGATTGAACAGGAACTTAATGGGACTTATTTTATTATTATTTTTTAAATACACTAGTCATTAACTTCATGTCATTAACTTACAGAGCTAGGATCACAGGATTATTTGGCCAACAATTTAAAGATCATCTAGCCAACTACTCCTACACTTAATTTTACAAGTGAGGAAACCAAGGCCTGGGGATTGTAAGAGTTTTTCAGAAATGTCACTGCTAATTGGAAGAGAAGCAGTTACTAGAGCTGTGGCCACCTTGAATCTGGGTCTTTCTAATGTACTCAAACCATGTCTCGAGTCTGGAATAATTAAGATGTGCAAAAAATGCCTCAAATTGGTTGAGTACAAAATGTACTTCAAAGGTGAATTTAGTATTCGGAGATCATTATTTCAGATCTCCAGCTGTTACAGAACAAGTCTGTTGAAAACTCCAGCATTAACAGATGTCTTCTAAGCAGTTACTACTAATAATTGAAATAGAAACAACAGCGCTCAAGTAGTCTACAAGAACAATACACACACCCACACTTTTTTTATCCTCACTTTCATAGGTATCGGTGCATCATTGTGGCACATTGAATGAACATTCTGAATGAGAATTTTGAGGAAAAATATTTCAAATAGAATATGTGCTGGGGATATGAGATTAAACTTTAAAAAACATTAACTAAATGGCACATTTGGATTAGTTATTTGGGGGAAAATATATTTGTGAGTGCAAAGAAATAAAACAAAGATGATTTTTAGTAGGCTGTGTGTTTACATGGTAAGGTTGTATGAGAGATTTGGTACTAGGGAAAGAAAAGATGAAATGACTGAACATATTCAGTGATAGTGAACACTCCTTCACTATCCAGAACAATTCAGGGCTAGGTGGTTCATCTCTGATTTTGATCAAGGTTAGATGTTTACTGATCTAAGCAAAAGCCTTCGTATGTCTTTTCATTTATTTGTGCATTTCACAAATACTTACTGAAAATCTATTATTTTCTAATTACATATATGAAAGGTGAACACATGATGTGATCTGATATCACCATTTTATTTTAAAACATAAAAAAAGTGTTGAGTGTTAGGTATGCGCCAAGCATTTTGCCTATATGATCTCACTTAAACCTTAAAAGGAACCTTATACAGAATTTTCTATTATTGATACTTGTAATTCACAAGAGAACTGATAAAGAGATTTTATAACTTGTACAAGGTCAGATAATTAGAATTTTAAAGAGTAAGAATGAAACTAAGAGTTTGAATCCAGAAGATGTTTTCTTAACTACTCTAAGATATAACTCCCCTAGGTACACCTAGAAAGTAGACAGTGGCTCTTAAATTGTAGCAAGGGAGGGCCATCATGAATTCTTTCTGGAATGCAAGGAAATGACACTATTGTCTTGTAACCTAGAAAAGAAATACGATGATGCACATATATATGCATTTGAAATATATTTCACTGAATGCTTTTGAATAGCTTGCATATTCAAGGAGCTTGCATAGGATGAGAAGAAATGAAGCTCTAATGTCTAAAGTTGAGGCCACATGAGGGAAAAAGCCATGCTTGAGTTCATTTCAATACCTGTGTTGTTATACATTCGGCACCTCCAGCTTTAACATCTATTCCAAGGTCACTGAGGAAGACTATAACTAGTGCCCTTCTCCCTCCATCACAAGCCAATTCTCCCTACATCTCACTGAATGGAGAACCCTGTTCCTAAAGATAGATTAGAACACATTTAAGTGAGTCGAGGTCAATGAATCATCAACAGGAAATCATAAATGAATTATTTTAGAAGGAGAATGAGAAGACATGGAAAAAGAAAAATAATCAATTTTCTTTAAGGACTAAGAAAATATTTTGACATTAATGTATTCCTATTTGTTTTCAGACTTTGTTAAAAAACAAAATTTGAAATCTATGTCAGTATAATTATTTATAATTTAGTTTCTCTAGTTTAACTATTTAAAAATAACACAGGACTCAATGCATTCCTATGTTTTTCACTTTGATCTTGGGGAGAAAAAATATATATATTTCTTAAACTTTGTACAACCCTGAAAATAATCCATGGATTTGTTGTTCAGAAAAGAACTTAAAGAGAATGTTTATCTCTTTTTTCTACATGAAGTAGTCTGTTTAAGTCTATTATTTATTGTGACATTTAGGAACTTTTGAGGACCTTGAAAGGAAATTCTAACATTAACACACAGAAAAATCAATTTGATGAATGCAGGGTTTGGATTCATTTTATTTTGGGGTGGAAAATACATGTGAAATATGAGCTTGTAAGTTTTATTAATCGTTTTATCCTTGGGGCCTAAATGCTGACATTTCTCCATTAAGCACTTTAGAAGTTATAGTGATGGACAATCTGTCAGCAGGCCTCAGGCCATGGGCCCTTCTAGCAGCCTACTGGTCTAGTGATCAATATGATATAACTTAGTGAATGCTCCTGTTGATATTGTCATCACATTGTAACTTGGAAAGAATACAAATCTAACCAGTCTAATTTGCTGTGGTATTTATTTATCCTCAGGTTTGCTTTTCTTGGAAGGTTTCTTTTCCCCCTAGTTCCTAATAAAATATCTTATAAAGTTTATACAACACAACATAGCAAAACAATTATGATATTGGTGTTTGGAATGAAAAAAAAAAAAAAACCCAGCTGTGTGAACATGGGCACATTACTTAGATATCTGTCTAAGTCTGTTTCTCTAAATCTAAGAGTAAGACTTACTAGCCTAAAGTTGCTGCAAACATTAAATGTGCTAAAGCATATAAAACAGTGCAATGTATGACACCTAAATGGTGTTCAGAAAATGTTGTCTGTCATCGTATTATTCTTTCTAAGTTAAAATATATATATATTTAAATGCCTCCAGCAGGACCCTTTAACATGAAATATATTAAAATAGTGTGTGAGATAGAGTGCTTGACTTCAAGTAAAAAATTTAGGGTTCTTGCCTCAGTACTATCATTGATTAGTGGACTGTAGGATCCCAAACTAGAAAGTGAGGTAGTTATGCTAGAGGCATTCATTCAAAAATATTTCTGGAGCCCTACTATGTATGAAACACTGCACTAATCACTACAGATTCAGCTCTGAACAAGATAGACAATGTCCTCCCTGTCCCCATGAAGCTGCCATATTAGTGGGAGAGACAGGGAAACTCTATTTAAAAAGTACATAAATAAGATAATTTTAAAATAGAAAGTGACAACTACTGCAAATATAAGTAGATTATGAAAATTGGATAGGGTAGGTCTGGGCAGGAGGATTTACATTAGATACAGTGGTCAGGGAATGACTTTGTGAAAGTGATATTTGACCCAGTGCCTTAATTATGAAAATGGTCTAGCTGTGGAAAGATCTGAGGAAAGAGCATGCCACACAGAGAAAACAGTGGGTGTAGGGGCCCTGCGTCAGAAGTGAGTTTGCCACAGTCAAGAAACATGAAGAAGATCATTGTGACTGGAATAGAGTGAGTCAGGAAAGATGGTGGATGATCAGGTTGGAGATATGACCAAGATCTGTCGATGAGTGAATTCGCTTACTACTTTTATTTTGAAGTTCATAAGCATGGGCAATAACTCTGATTTTTTCCATAACTGAGAAAGGAATGAGATGGTATATTATTGATAAGAATTCTGGGCTTACACCAAGTATTTTTAATTCCTTTATGTGCCATGAACAGAGATAGAAAACAGTGCACCATAGAATTTTTTTTTTTGTATTTTGCTACATTATAATTATTAAATGGTACACTTATTTCCATTATCATCAAGACTAAGAAAGGGACCATGTCCCATAATTTTTAGAGCCAAAGAGAGAGATAGAACTAGAGTAATTATAAATTTACTAAATAATTAAAATATATTCCTTTCAAATACATTAAAAGTAAAAACACCTCGTGAATTTAAGTCTTGTTTCTGCTATGTAGAATGTTGCTTCTTTTACACTAAGAGATTAATCTAGTGATGCCTATAGATACAACAATAACTTGTTAATGAGATATTGATTTTTAGAATTAAAACCATAGTAGTATCATATTTTCAATCTAAATTAATGCTTCATTAAACTAATTAATAACATAAGAATAACTTGAACTTTTAGCAATTGTAATTAATCATAATCACATAGTATTCCTGTACCAATCCATAGGTGTAATATGATCTTATAAATCAAAAAAAAATTACATACAAATAAAGTAAGCTGTCATTTTAATTATTTTTTTCTTTATCTCTAACACTTAAGCTCTACTACATGGTCCTTAACAGATCACTTCCTATCTCTGGACAATAGTTTATTCTAGAAATAAGAGACTTGGACTAAATACCTAAGATCTCATATTTACCTCTAAAAATGTTGTTTTGAGAAGATGGCATTGCTTAGCAAGAAAATGACTCCAGGCATACCCACTGTTTCTTTTAACATCTATATGCCTGTAGTCTCAAATACGTATCTCTAATTCTCTGGTGACATTTAGCCTTCCTATCTAACAATTAACTGTATATTTCACCCTAGATATGTTGCAGGTGCCTGTATTGCAACTTGACTAAAATAGAACTCTTCATCTTTCTCATCAACTGTATTCTTCTCATTTGAATAAATTAATAGAACCAACAGTCATTCAGCCATTCAAGTCAAATATCAAATCTTCTTGTCCCATAGCTAATTGCTTAATCTTATAGATGATGTCTCCCAAATATCTTACCAAGCCACCCATAATTCTCCTCACTGTCCTGCCATTAGGCTACAACCTCATCTTCTGTTACCAGGGCATCTAAAAACCAACTAACAGGTTTCACTACCCTCCATCACTGCTCTCCTACATTCCTTTCTCTTCACCATCTCTAAAGCAATCCATTTGGAAGGCAAAACTAATTATGTTACTTTTCAGCTTAAGCTCCTTTTCTGGCTTCTTACTATGCTAACATCCCAAATGTTATAGGTGTCCTTGATGGCACCCCAACTTGGTCCGTGCCTACTTATTAAGCTTTATGTTTTGCCACTTTGTTATTTAGTACTGAGATCCATCCACCCTCACTCTTACCTGGGATTGTGCATATTGTGGCTAATCTTTTGGGGAAATTATTCTTCCCAACAGTTTCTTCTTTTTGCCTGGGATTTCTATAACTTAGCTTTAAAATTAGATAAATCATATCCCATATTAAACTCTCTAATGGCTTCCCATTGCAATTAGAATAAGATATATACTATTTCATTTTATAGAATAAAATGCATTTTCCTGTAAGGGTCTACATGTTCCTGGCTTAGTTCTATGGCTGGTCTCATAAAATAATCTCCTTTAACTACAGTTATATAGAATATACTAGGACACTTGTGAAAGCGAAATGAGATGCCAAAACATTTTTAAAAATTAAATTATAGGGGTGCCTGGGTGGCTCAGCCAGTTGAGTGTCCGACTCTTGATTTCAGCTCAGGTCATTAACCCAGGGTTGTGGGATTGAGTCCCACATCCGACTCCACACTGAGTGTAGAGCCTGCTTGAGATTTTCTCTCTATCTCTCTCTGCCCCTCTCTTCTGTTTGTACTCTTTCTCTCTGAAATAATAATAATAAATTACATGATAAAGTTTTCACTTATTGACCAACAAAATGGGTTCATTTTATTTTTGAATTGTTAAAATATTTTTATTTGAAAAGATTCAAAATTAAAAATTTTGATAGATGAGACATCAGACTAGCATAGTCATCTTACTAGTTCATTGTCTTCTACTCACACAGCCTTTCTTTTATGCTTTCCACAAATTAGTGCCTAATTAACATCAAGCCCTCTTTTGAGCACTTGAAATACATAAATGAAAAAGCTAGTACAAAAATTCCCTGCCTTAATGGATTTCAAAGTGGAGAAAAAAATTAATGAGTAAACATATACAAGATGATAAGTGCTCTACAAGGGATAGAGCAAGGTAGAATACCATTGTCCAGTAGAAAGTTCTGCAATGATTAAAATATTCTCTGTGCAATCCAACAAAGTAATCACATTTGCAAGTGGCTAGTGTTACTGAATAATTAGATTTTTATTTTTATTTAATTTTAATTGAAAGTTAAATATATGTTTGGCTGGCGGCTCTCATATTGAGCAACGCGGGGTTTGGACAATTCCTTGAAGTGTTGGTAGTATTTCAGATACTCTTGGCCATAGAAAGTCTCTTTAAGGAAGTGACATTTTGACACATGTAATGAATGTGGTCATGGAATTATCCCTAGAGGGATCTAGTAAGAGGCTGGGTAGGACAAAAACCAGGAAAAGGGAACCAGGAGGAAGTTCTTGAGGAAGAAGCAGCTGTTACATTTGAAGGAATACAGGTCAATACAGCTGAAATATAAAGAGCAATAGGAGTGTTCCATGAACACCAGAACCCATTCTGGCCCCAGGGTTGCCATAGTTCTTACTTGCAGAAATATTCTTAACTAAGATCTTCATTCACTTGGCTCCTATGCATCATTCTCATCTCAGTTCAAATTTACATGATCATCCCACCACTAGTCAAGGTCTCATGGTTTAATAGTACGTATCACTATCTGAAATTCCGGTATCTATTACTTTCTCACTTGTTTACTACTTTTCTCCCCAACTAAATTGTAAGTTTTTTTGTTTGTTTTTTTTTGCGGGAAGCTTATCTGTCTTATTTAGTATCATCCCTTAGTTTTTAGGATAGTTTCAGGCATATAATAGGTACAGAAATAATATTTGTTAACTAATGAGTGAAATTCACCACTTACACCTCACATCCTAGGGGAAGAACTCCCTAATTTCGTGGATAAAAAAAACCAAACAGCAGTATGTTCCTAAATTACAATATCCATATTTATATATTCTTTGATATCTATGTACCACAGTTGTAGTTTTTAATAGCTTTATTGAGATGTGACCAATGTACAAAGAACTACACATATCTAATATGTACAGTTTGTTAAGTTTAGATAAATGCAAACAACCGTGATAATATCTCCATTGTCAAGGTAATAGACAAACCCAGTATTTTCCATCATTTCAATTTGTGTTTCTTTGCTGGTGGTGGTAGTTTTTTTTTTCTTTTCATATTTGTGTTGTTTATTGTTGTTTTATAAGGCCACCCGACATTAGATTTACCCTCTTAACAAATTTTCAAGTGCACAACACCATGTGGTTAACTGTGGGCATTATGATAGATGCCAGATCTGTAAAACTTGGTTATCTAGCATAACTTCCACTTTTTACCTGTTGAGTACTTCCCCATTCCCCTACCTCCAAGCCCCTGCAACCACTACCATATTCTCTACTTCTATGTTTGATTGTATTAAACCTCATAGAAGTGGTATCATGCCATATTTGTCCTTCTGTCACTGGTATAGTGTCCACCAGGTCCATCCATGCTGTCACAAATGATAGGATTTCCTTCTCTTTTAAAGTGGGTAATATTCTATTCAATGCATGCACCATATTTTCTTTATCCATTGTTGTATTAATGGACATATCTTGGCTATTGTAAATAATATTGCAACAAACATGGGCATACAGATACCTCTTTGAGATATGTACCCAAAAGATGTATTACAGGGTAAAATGGTAGGTCAATTTTAGTTTTTTAAGGAACCTCCATACTGTTTGCTATAGTGGCAGCACCATTTTGCATTTGTACCAAAAATGTACAAGGGGTCCAGTTCCTCTATAATAATAATAATATAATAATAATATCCATCCTAATAGCTAGGTGGGAACTAATAACCTATTGTGGTTTGATTTAGACACATAGGTGCTAGAATTTGTATTTGGAAGAAAAAAATAAAAATAATAGGAAATAGCAAGATTAAGGAGAGGCTGGTGGTTAATGGAAGAGAGTGTAGCAAATTCGTACAGAGAGGTAGAATGGTCCTAACTTCCTTTGCTTCCTGTCAGCTTTCCACTTTCAGTAATGTTTTATTGGACAGTGATTCTGTATGGTGGTCTTTGCATGAACTCTTATTCACTGTACAAAGGAGCATCTGAGTAAGTCTCTGTTGTTGGCAATGATTCATGCCTTAGCCAAATGAAAGATTTGGTTTGCTCAAATGATTCTGGACGATAGATAAACAGAACTTGAATTCATGAATGTCCTAACTAATTCCCTTCTTTGGGACTTAATGTTTGTTAGTTGACATGTTTATTCTTTAATATCTGTAGAAGCTGCTTAAGGAGATCTTTGCTACTGCGATCTAATACCACCAGAGAACTGGCTTCAGAAATATTATTAGCCTTTGTGAGTTTGCAGCCTGTCCAGCTGAGTGGGATTTAATCCCACTTCCCCTAACGTGGCACCATGGTTGTTTTCTCTCAGCATGGGCTGCCCCAGTCTCCTGCAACAGCTCTCTTCACTTTGGGTTCTGAGCGTTTCTCACGGAGTTTCAGCTCCTGACTTCTGAAGTGCTGTTTTTCTGCTAACTGTAATCCAGTCTTCCTGTAGCAACAGGTTGCTCATGAACCAAACTAATATTTTCCTTTGCATTCCGTAGAAATCTAGAAGAGGCTTTCATTTTAGCCATCCAAAGCACTTTGCAAAAGAAGATTTTTTTTGTTAGTTCTCTTAGCTTATATAGAAAAAAATCTCTTAGTATCAAGTAGGAAAAATTAGGCAGGAAAAAAAAGAAAGTGAATCATTTAGCATCAGGTAGAACCAGAATCAGAAACTTACTTCCCTTTTGGTAGTCTTAAACTATGTTCCCAAACTATGTTTCATACTTTATTTTCATAGTGGGTAAATGCCTGGGCTCTGAAGACAATGGCCTCACTGCACTTCACACTCTGTCACTTACTAGTTGTGCTGACCTGAGAGAAAGGGTGAGGTCCCCTCACCCTCACTGTCTTCATTGTGGGATGAGGATAATGAATGTAACTGTTTCAGCTTTTGTGATGATTAAATGAGATAGTATATGTAAATCATTTGGCATAGTGCCTAGTACACATTAAGTGCTGAAAAATATTTCCTATTATTGTGGTAGCAGTGCATAACATGATAAATGGCTCGTTAAAGTTAAGTCAAGTCAAATTAGTAATGTTCAGTTAGGTGCCTATTCCTAGCACTTGGCTGTAAGTCTCCAGAAAATGCAAAAGAAATAGAATACAGCCTTCAATTTCATGATGCTTGCAAAGGAATTGGGTGGAAAATGTTACCTATAAAATGTTACTCACTTAATAAATAATTGAGTGTCTTCTAAGCCTTTATGATAAAACAAGGATTCCTACTCTAGTAGAGTTTACAGTCCAGCTTGGGACACTGGTCATGATCAGTAGGCTTAATAAAGAAGTTATTTCTATAGTATGAACAAATTCAATTTTAAAAAGAATGGATTGGAGGAGTGCAGTTGAAATAGAACAGTTAGGTAGGGCTCAGTGAGAACATAGGATTTGACAAGACTTGAATGCAGTGATGTAGTTAGTGAGGCATTTATAGAATCTGAGGTTCCCTGGGTGTTAGAACGTCCAATCTGTGTCTTGTGTTCCCTGGAATAAGTAAGGACTCAAAGGAGAATAGAGAAAATAGCACGGTAGAGTTTTGGGCTCATTTACATGTTCATTAAACAACGGTTTATAGAGTGATTAGTGAGTACTAGTTAAAAGAGAAGGTTTTAAGAAGAGAGCAGTATCATGAAATAAAGTCGATCATGTGACTCATGGACCACTATGCCTTTTTCCCTTTTCTGCATCTGTAACAAAAATTATTAATAGATTATATCAAGCATAGAACAACCTCAGAATCCCTCTTAATATATCACTCCAGGAAACCTAAACCAAACATCTCACAGTTGACTTGTGAGATGAGGCTTATTTTCAATCTCTGTGCTGTAATTCTGCCAGGCTTTATCTACATTTAGGACAGATCTGCTATCAGGAGTCTTCCGACATTCTGATGTACACATAGGTATTTTATGTTTCTTCTTGTACTTTTATTTTATTTCAAATCCAGTATAGTTAACATACAATGTTATTTTCGTTTCATGTGTGCAATATAGTGATTCAGCACTTCCATACATCACCCAGTGCTCATTACAAGTGCTCTTGTTAATCCCCATCACCCATTTCATTCATCTTCCCCATCCACCTCCCCTCTGGGAACTGTCAGTTCTCAACAGATTAAGTCTGTTTCTTGAAATATTTATTCTTGTATTTATAAAATGTTCTCCAATAGTCACTTGCCACAGCGATTTTAGACCATAGAATATTTTGTTCACTGAAAAATGAACCTCCAAACTGGGGTGCCTGGGTGGCTCAGTTGGTTAAGTGTTGGACTTTGGCTCAGGCCGTGATCTCATTTTTGGTGATTTCAAGCCCCAAATTGGGCTCTCTGTTGTCAGTGCAGAGCCCACTTCAGATCCTCTGTCTCCCTGTCTCTCTTCTCCTTCCCTCCTTGTGCTAGCTCAAAAATAAGAAAAAGCATAAAAATTTAAAAAAGAAAAACATTAGAGCATTGTGCATAAATGTAGTGAGTGACTGCCCACATGATGTAATGAAGAATACCCATATCCAATAATCTGTACCATAGATATTTTATGATAGCCAACACTTCCACAATTATAGATCCATTTATTTATGCTAATATGTTTTAACATGGCTCAGTGCTGTGTGGTTTGATATTCTCTCCATTAGTGCACCTGACTTAGTAATACTGTGTTTTCTCTCCATATGCTCTCAACCTAGAAGTTCCTTCCAGCTCCTAAAGCAGTGATGTTAGAATCCTGGTACCTTATGTGCCTTTTTTTTCCATGTCCTTAATTACTTCTTTCATCCCCACTTGATCGAGTTAAAAAGCAAGCGGCTCACCTCCTGTACTGCCTAAGTGGCATGTGAAATTGCAAGAGTTCCCACAATCTGTAAATAATTGTTCAGGACAGAAAATGCAGCCCTGTATTACTGATTCAGGGGCTTGGGCTTTTTAAATATGATATAAAAAATCAAAAGTGAATCAAAGTCAATTGCCTTCAAAAGAAAAAAAAAAAGAAGTGAGTTACCTCATCATTATGGAACATTATGAAAGAAAAGGCTTTTTTCAGGCTACAATAAGGTATTTGGTCCAAGAGGGGGAAAAAATATTTACCACCAGCAACAAATTTCATTAAGTGAATATCACATTTATGGGAGAACTGAGTCTTTACTGAAGCTGTTGCCCTCCTTCCTTCCAGGTTGGACCATGCTGCCTAAAAGCAGGTGTTTATGGCCTTTCTAGCCTCCACATGGCCTCTTTAAGTGATCACAAACTCAGGAATCACACTTTGTAAGGGATTGGCATGGTGGGGAGCAGTGTATTGGAAAATATTTTGGAAAGGGTTCACAATCCCCCAGGAATCAAGCTTACATGGCAAGGCCACTGAAGACCTGATCAATCCTTGAGGTAGTTGTGATGATCCTGTGTTTCGTGTATGCATAAGTGGAAGCATGAATTCAACTAAAATAATGCACACACAAATACACATGCAGGTTGATAGGGAGGCAGGGAGAAGGAAGGATTCTACAGGCAGAATGTAAAACAGATGAGTAATGATTATATTTAAGTCAAATCTGAAAAACAGGAAGTCTATCATTGGCAAAACAAAATAATGAGTTGTAAGTAGACTAGCTTAGATGGATATCAAAATGCAAGTGTATATGTATAAGTGAGTATGTGGTTTTCCAGATAGGCTCCAATCTACCACTGGTATTTAGAAGGATGATTGGTTTATGTCCACAGGCTCTGGAGGAAAGGCTTCCAATTACAGAGAGAGTTCACAGTACTGGAAATTAGAAAACGTGGACTTGCCTTTGCTTCTGTTATCACCAGGTTGTGTTATCTGGGGCCATGGTCCTTTTCACTCTGAGCTTCTGTTTGATCATTAGTAAAGTGAGAGCTTATGGTTGTCACTATCCTTAGAACTCTAATTCTAGGTTCTAATTCAAAAATGCATGCATACATATACATATTTTTATTTTCAGGCAACTAGGGAGAACTTTGTATCCTGGCAAAAGGCCTGTTTAGCATTTTCTCATGTAATTGTTAAAATAACCATTTGGGTGAAATAGTACTATCATTCTCACTCTGCAGGTTAGGAATCAAACTCGAGCAGGCTGTGCTATCTTGCTTGTGGTTAATCTGTTACCAGGGGGTGCAGAGGAATCTTAAATCTAAGCTCCTAACATAAAGACAGTACTTTCAACTACTGCATGCTTCTGCCCCCTGTACTATTATCTGCTGCTCTCAAGATGACATTTTGATATGGCCCAAACCTCTAAAATAATTTCTGCAGCCCACTGGGGTATATAACTTGGTGTAGATTGGACCTAGGTAGCTCTGGTGAGACATATGTATATATTCAGTACTGCTGGTATAAATCGCTTAATTTGGGAAGAATCAGGAAGTAATGGTCTTGCCATTCTGTGGTGGCAGAGCTGGGGGATGGAATGACTAATGATTAAAGAATGATTGGCAGTGTTTAGCCACGTCATGAGCAATTCACTCCCTGTATATACACTGCCTGTGCCTCTCTATAAATGTATTAAAAGTCAGTATCTCCACCAGAAAAATCTCTTTGCACATACAAACCCAATAATTGTTCTAATTGCATTAGCAACTGAAGAATATTATGGATAAAGTCTTATAAGGGGTGCTGTGTGTTTTGAAGCGGGATCTTCCTACATTACTAGTGAATACTCATTCTCCAAAACTTTCGTGTTACTTACATCCTGTTACCATCACTCCCACCGCTGCCATCCTCACCCTCCTGGGGTAGCTCCTTCCACATTCTGTTTGTAATTGGTTCTGATTTAGAATTGCTATTAACTTAAATTCAACTAATCGCTATTAAGTATCAATTAAATGCAACTTAATATGAAACATTAGAAAAAGGAAAAGATACATTGCATAGAGGTGTGGTATGGGTCATAAGTATTTTTGTGGCCCTTGAAACCTTTTAGTGGATTAGGTTAAAAAAAGAAAAAGGAGTGATTGGCTCATGGACTTAGTAAAGGATTCAGAAGAAGAGTTGCCTTGAGTGTCTGCTGAATCTAGGAGTCCAAAAACTGTGGTCTTGTTTGTTTTTCTGTCACTCAGCTCTGCTTTCCTCTGTGGCTATTGGCTTTACTGACTTTGAATCTCTGGCAATATCTTCCTATGTTGTGGGAAAGAGACCACCAGAAGCCTAGGCCGTTATAGCTCATGAACCAGAAGACAAATTTCCCTCCAGTGCTTTTGTGTATGTCTACACACTCTTGAGATCATCTCTTCGCCAGGAGTAAGGGGTACTCATTAACTCCCAGGTCCTTTTTGTGGATGGAAAGTGATTCGGCATCTGTGATAGAGAGCATTACTGACAGAATGATACAGAGAAGTTTCTCTGTTATTTAAGAATATTTACTTATTCCACCAAAGTGTTTGAAGCACCTGGAAATAGTGGTGAAGATAAGTAAGTTGAGGTAAGAATTGAGCATAAACTCAAGCACAATGGTAAGAAAAAATAGGCTTATTGGCAAAAAACCAGGGGAATGATGGAAACCGGAAAGAGGAAACAAAACTATTTACAGTTACACCTGTTGAGTCAACTGGATGGAGACTATTAACTATTCAGGGAGAGATATTATCAAATAATTTGAATCAATCAAATAGTAGAACATTATACTTTCTGTCCTTCATGTCAACTAACTCTCACTTGGACTCTCCCTCTAAGCCCCTGTGTGTGAATTACTTTTTTCCAACACGTGAATACTTGCATGGAAATAGCTCTTATAGAACCTAGTTTGAGATCTTGTTTAAACCTTAAGGAAGCACAAAACCCAAATAGTTATGCATTAGAATCACAGTTATGATTGGAATATTATTACAAATTTGCTGCTTCTAACAACAGCCACCAAGTTACTGCAGAACTAATTTCCTCCTAGATGATGACGACAGTTGTTGTGGTTTGAGGTAATGAAGATCTGGATGCTTGTGAGATGTGGAAAACCAAAATGAGTGAAAATAGTCCTGGGTTCAGTCAGTCTCATTTAAAAATCGGCTTTAAAAGCACTACTACTTAAACAAGTTGCCATTGTTAATGCTATTATGTCCTTTTCAGAAATGCTGTTGCTCCTAATTTGAAACAAGTGCTTCCTTTCAGGCCAATTAAGCAGATGAGTAACATTTCTGAGGACCACATAGTTAACATATTCAGTCTACAGCAAAGTCAGGGATGCTAGATATGATGATTTAGAATTTGCACTTCCAGAAATAACTCCTCTCTTTACTCTGGGAAGACACTTATTGGTTGAGAGAAGAAACTACTTCATTAACATTTTTATTTTGTTTTATATGAGAGATTTACAGAGGCAATTTGTTACCTCACTGGCATCGTTTTTTTTCCCCTGATAGACAGTACTTTGCTTCTCAAAAAAATTACCCTACTTTTTGCAATATAGTTGGTGAGATTGACCCACTCTAAGCTTCAGGGATGGCTCTTGATTAGCTTTAGGCAATCCAAGTATCCCAGGGTCATTGAGATGACATGAGGGATCAGTACATGACCTAACCACTGTGAGTGAACAAAGACCCTAAGGCTTCCAGGTAAATGAAAGCCTACTCCCTTAGAAGGAACTATAACAGCCTGTCCACTGTTTCCCATGCACAATGCCAGACAAGCATCTCTTCCTGAGGAGGTAGGATTGTGTCCGTGAATGAAGCAGAAGAAGCAGAGCCACTCAGGGCAAAGTAGGGGGAAAAGGAAAAACCTGCTTCTGGTCACAGTGAGCCCTGAATCATTTTCTCTTGAGGAGGGACTACTCTTAAACTAGCCAGATTCATGAGGCATAAAATTCCCTTTCTTGGTGTAGGCTAGTTTAGATGGTCTTAAAGCGATAGGAAGACCCTAATGCATTTTAATCCACAAAAGTCTGAAGAAGAAACTGAAAAATTACCCATAACTCACTCACCCAAATATATAAATCATTGTAATATTGATGGGATGTTAGGTTGTTTTGGACCTTTCCAGATGGATTAGGGGAAAAGTTAGGTAATTAGTTCTGTACTCTGGAGATAAAGGAGGATTTTACAGTATTTCACAAAAACTGGAAATGTTAATGAAAAAAATCAATCTCATCTCATAAAAGTTTAAACATTTTATAGAGAAAAATAGTAACAAAGTTTAAAAAATATGGCAAACTAGAAAAATTACATGGAGCAGTGGTGTGTTAGATAAATTATGCTTGTAACGTATACACAGCTTTTACAAATTTGTAGTTAGAAGTTGAACACCCCCATAAAAAATGGGCATGGAAAATGAATAGGCAATTCACATAAGAAGAAATACACACAAACACGTTCACACATAAACAGCTCTACCTCTGTCTGGCTTTGGGGCTTTGAGCAATTGACCTTACTTCACGTGGCAGTCTTCTGAGTGATTAAAACGGGCATAATGACACCTGCTCGGTAGCATTTTTATAAACTCAGAATGAAGAAAAATCAAGTAAAATATGTTCTGAACATAAGGGATCAGATTTAAGAAATGGCCTCCAAGTTTACTCAACTGGTTTTCTTACTTCTTTGATTGTGTTTATGAAGAAGAGCAACCAAAAAGCCTCTGTGATTCAGAAAGTTCACTTGCCACTTTTGATTGCTAAGCTATTGATCACGTCCAACATTCCATTTGAGTTAATAGATTCGACAATCAATGCAGTTTAATCACAACTGAAACTAGAAGTTTAATGTAAAAATTAATGACATGTTGCTTTCAAAATGGTTAAGGCTAGGGAGGAAGATGATTACAATTATCAAGGGCTTATTCTATGAAGTATTTTAAGTACTTGGCAGGCATTATATTATTTAATCCTCACAAGGTCCCTATTTGAGACTTACAAAACCTATTGCTTGGAAACTGGGACTCCCAGAGATTAAGTAATAATCTTGCTCAACTAATAAAGGACAAAGCCAAAATATGAGTTCAGGGCTCATGCTGTTGATTCTTTTAACTCTTATGTTAGAGTCACAGAGCCATTTTGATTTTTTTTTCTTTTTAGAAATAATAGAATAATGTGAGGATCACATCCACAACACTTGTATTTTCTCTCTCTATATATACACACCAGTGCCCCATTTGCAGTTCAGGACTTGATCCTGAACAAATAGTTGAGTATTAAGGCATGCTAAGCCTTTTCTAGCTATTATTATGGCTGGTTTCTGCAGTGAAATCTGAAGGTGCCGCATTTATATGCAAAGCTTTAGCCTATTTAGTTGTTTTTTTTTTTTTTTTTTTTTTTTTATCAGAAGTAGCAATAGATTGAACCAATGTAGCTCCACACAGAAAGGATAATGTTTGGTTTGAGAACACTGAGACTTTAAAGCTCTGATTTTCATTGCATTTCCAAAGAGAGGAGCCAATTGGAAATTTTCAGGGACGTTTGAGTACCACTGGATTTCTTCATCTCAGAGCAGAGTCAGCAGCAGTGAACAGCCACAAACAAAATACTCCTAGGTCGTAGTATTTTTTAAAGGATTCCTCATGGTCCATTACATTCCAAATTATATACATTTTTATTTTAATACCAAGTCCTCTGACAACCCAACTGGTTCCCAGAGGATTCCATCAAGGACGCAACAGCATCACATTGCATCTCTCCCCAAAATGAAAATGCCATCTGTTATTATATCAACATGACATTGTGTGCATTAGCATATTTCAAATACACATCAATTTACATAATGCTTAGAAAACTATCTTTCCACGATGCATAAAGTTTTCTACCCATCTCCCTTATTTATTGCTATTATTGGAGGCCGATAACACCTCACACAGAGGAGACAATGTGCAAGTGAAATGTGGATCTTCAGTGGGAGTACTTGGTATGGGCTTTCACTGTGGCTGCGCAGAAGCAGCTAGCTGCTTTACTCTGCCTGAAAGCACATTAGAAGACCCTTCACTTATTATGTTTTGTTCTGTGCATTTCCTACTTATTTTCACAATAAATTGTACTTTATAAATTCTAAAAACTTGTGGCAGGACTTAGCAGTTTTTAAAAATTATTTTAATTTATTTCTATGGGTCCTTAATTTTTCCTTTAAATAAGCCTTTTGAGAATTTTGGCTTAGACACCTGTTCTTTCTGTTCAAGCTTTGTTTTTTTCTCAGATGAGAGCTGTTGCCAGATAGCTCATTGAGACTCCTGGGAAATGAACTCTGAGACAGAGTTAGGAATGCATAAATGGGTTTGGGAGGAAGGCATGTGAAAGCCAAGGGGGACAAGATGGGATCGGGAAGAGAGAGCTGTCAAACCACAGTGCAAGGGGTGCTCCGGAATGAAGAGTCCCCATTAGAAGATTCCTATGCCAGACATAAATGGCGTGGCTCTTGTACCAGTGTTCTGCCTGGTCACTGGCTTGGGCCACACATGGCTGTGAAGCTGAGGTAGAGCCACAGGAAATAACAGCTAGTGGATGTCCACTAACTGGAATCCTGTCAGCTGGGCAGCAAGTCCTTTCTTGAGGTGGGATCTGAGTGTACAGCTTTGGGTTTGTCACTTAGCACTTATCCTACTAGTGCAAGGCAATATTTAATTGTTTCACCTTAAGACTGGAGGTTTGGAAGACACAGGGAATATAGAAAAACCTATGGTTCTCTTCCTGCTCTAAAATCCTCTTACAGCTGCAAAATCCAAACTGCCTGATTATGGACTATTGGGGGGAAAGACTCTAATTGCCATTGTCAGCTTGCAAGTCTTCTGGAGTTAACATAACAGTGTTGAGTTTTCCTTTTAGTCTTAAACCCTGAAAGCCAAGTGGAGGCAAAAGTGGGTACCTCTTACCGTTCCAAATGAGCCAGTCACTGAACCACCAGTTCATTGCCAAAAAATACTTACTACTTGTTAACAATATTGAAACTACTACCATTGGCCATGCCTTTCAGGAAACCAGTTAGCCACACTATCAGTCAAGAGTCTCTACCTGAGTGGTAGAATTAAGTGCAAGGAAAATGTCACCCTCATTCAGAGGATAAATGTGTATGTTTCTATGAACTGTAACTTGTGATCCTTTCCCACAACACATCTTCCCATTCAGTCCCCTGATCTGGACAAGAAGTTGTTGGAACACCTGGGTGGCACAGTCAGTTAGGCATCCGATTCTTCTTGACTTTGGCTCAGGTCATGACCTTATGGTTCTTGAGTTCAAGCCCCCCACCAATGGCAGAGCCTGCTTGGAATTCTGTGTATCTATCTCTCTCTCTCTCTCTCTCTCTCTCTCTCCTCCCCCCCTCCCCCCCTCCCCTCCCCTGCTAGCACATATTCTCTTTCAAAGTAAATAAACATTAAAAATAATAAATAAACAAGAAGTTGTTTCTGTGTGTTTATTGCTCAGTGGGTCACATCATGGGCCTTGCACTCTCTGACTACAGGTGGTAGTTTGTATCTGCCAGTTACATTGTCTGCTTATAGATGCTTCCTATAATATTTCATTAGCTAAGTAGTGCTGACTCAGTTACGATTTCCTTGCTTTGAACTAAGAGTAGTTCAATCATTAAGCCTTTGTCTCCTAGGCCATTCCCTTCTATTCTCTGTATTGGAAAGGGCTCTGCTAAGACCTTTGGAAAAATATGTACTTCTATACAAAAGCCCTTTTCCACCCAAGAGACTCATTCTTCATCTGTAAAATGATAGAACTGGACTAAGGGATCTTTAATGTCTCATTTAGGTCTGTGCCCATGTGTTTCAGAGGAAATGCCTTTTCTCTCTAGAGACTAATAAGAAATAATGACTGAACTGCTTCTGCTTGACTCATTCCCACCCACTGAGACAGGAGGAATATGGTAACAGCTTCTAGGAGAGAAAGAGAGAGCCCTTATATCCGGAGACCTTAGGAAAGCTTTGACCATGTGATCCAAGTGAAGGACCCTGGAAATCATCATCATCATCATTTAGTGCCTATAAAGTGGTCCAAACTATGACAAGCATTTTACTTTTATTACGTTTAGAACAACTCTTTGAGTATGCTATCACTGGCTCCATTTTAAAGATGATGAGAATGAGTCTATCAGAATACGCAACATGGCCATTGTCACTGGACTCTTAGGGGGCTGAGCAAGGTGTAGACACGGATTCACCCCAACTCTGTCATTCTCACTCACCACTCTCTACCTGTCTGGTCATTTTATTGGCTTATTCACTCTAGGCCTAGGCACCAAGAGCCTGCCGCATACCAGGTTTCATCAAAGACAGAGTGAATGTTTCGTGGAGTGTGTCTGTGGTAGTGTTGAGGAAGTTCTGTGTGGCTCTTCTGGCTGTGATCGTTTGGTATTTGTACTATGGCTCCTTCCTAATGGTGACACACTGAAGTGCTTCCCTTCTGGCAACTCTAAGCCAGTGTATCATTAAGAGTCAGTGGAGTCCTAGGTTGCCAGTATCTTAATCACAGCTTTTAATCCCAAATTCATTCGCAGGAGAGAAGCATTGACAATTGCTAGGAAGTATGGCCAGTAAGCGTCACTTTCTCCTGTGTAGCATCCTAAAGACTGAATGTGCAGTGAAGGGTGAGAGAGGGTTCTTTAAGAGATACAATAGGGTAGAAGGTGGGGGGGGGTAGATGGGGAGAAAATCACAGTTCCAATTTATTCCCCACTTTGCACCATTAGTTTCGAGTTATCGTTTCAAAAAACACAACTTCATTGTGTTTGCTTCGGTCTTTGAGCTTATTATCTATTAATTGTTTACTTTTCAATTTTCCCCACAGAATTAGCCTAATGTGTACTTTATTTTAGTCATTAGCACCTAATAACTCCTGGACAAAATTCCTTTGTATTTATTTAACAAATATACAACTACATGCCAGACACTGTTTTAGGCTTTATAAAGGCCATGATGAAGAAGACAAATTCCTTCCAGCATGAGCTCCTATTCAAGTGAAAAGACTAAATAAGCACAGAGCCAGACAAAGATATATGTATAATGCAGTTTCATATGGTGGCAAGATATATATATATATATATATATATATATATATATATATATATAGATATAGATATATATAGATATAGATATATAGATATATAGATATATAGATATATAGATATATACACACATATATATATACATATATATGTATATATATATATGTATATGGCTATGGAGCTATGGTTAGATATTCTCTTTATATCGCATGTTCAGAAAGTCTTTTCTAGAAATCTAAAATTTACAAAAGAGTCTGCTCTGGGGGTAAGAATATTTCAGGTAGTAGAAAAAGCAAACAAAAGTGCAAGATAAGAATGAGCTTGGCTGTTTGAGGACTATGAAGCTAGTGCAATGGAATAAAGAAAAATAAAACTTTAGATGAGAATTTATAGTGGTGATGTAAGCAGAACCAAGTTTCTAGAGAGCCTTGAGGCTACAGTAAGAAGTTGGAACAGATCCTTGTTCAACAAATATTTACTGAATATTGACTATGCAGCTGGCACTGTTTTAGGTGCTGGAAGTACTATTACAAACAAATTAGATGTGTTTTCCAGTTCTTGGAGGGCTTACATTATTGGGATAGAGACAAGTCAGGTAAATTTTATTTATTTATTTATTATAAAAAAACTTTTTTTAACGTTTATTTATTTTTGAGACAGAGAGAGACTGAGCATGAATGGGGGAGGGTCAGAGAGAGGGAGACACAGAATCTGAAACAGGCTCCAGGCTCTGAGCTGTCAGCACAGAGCCCAACGTGGGGCTCGAACTCACGGACCGCGAGATCATGACCTGAGCCGAAGTCGGCCGCTTAACCAACTGAGCCACCCAGGCGCCCCAAGTCAGATAAATTTTAAATACACACACACACACACACACATTTGTGATAAGTGGTAAAGAGAAAAAATTGAAGCACGAATGAATGATACCAAGTTTGGGATAGAGTGAAGGAGGCTTGGAAGGGATGGAGAGAAACTAAAAGTAGTGAATAAGCAAGCCAGACAGAGGGAAGTAGAAAAATAATTGGCGGGGGGATTCCGAACAGAGGCAGTAGAAATCAAATTCAGAGATGAGCTAAAACACCAGTGTCTCTGGATTGGTGGGAATCAGAAGGAGATTAGTAGGACATATGGCCTGAGAATAAATGGAGTCAGATTGTATAGATTATATAGACCTGCAGGTCATAGTAAGGATCGTCTTTTATTCTGAGCAAGATGAAAATCCATGTCAAGCAAAGGCCTGCCACAATTTAAATAACATTGCAACAGGTTTCTGGTTTGAAAATTAGAGTAAAAGGAAGCAAGAGGAAAAGCAGAGAGAAAAGGTTAAGAGTAGTGTTCAATGCAAAAGTAAACCCAGACACAAAAGTGAGCCATATATGTAACATTTAGTATTCTCATATCCTCACAAAAAGTCGAAAGAACTAGGTGAAATAGTATTGGTGACCTGTTTATTTTAACTTAGATATTTTAGATTATTTTGATATTAAGTCTTTTATTTTATTCTGGCATCCTATGTCAGTTTGTACTAGCTGCTTTTCGGGCACTCATTAGCCACATGGGGCTCACAGCCTTTATGAGGGATGTCACAATTAGGAGATTATTGCAATAATTCAGGTGATAGAAGATGACTTTCAGTTTAAGTGATGGGAAGGAGTCAAAATTTGGGTACGTTTTGAAAGGTAGAACTGAAAGGATTTGCTGAAAGGATGAATGTATAAATGGATAAGAAATTGAAATAAAGCAACTTGAAGGAAATTAAATTGTAGGCATGTTGGGATATTTAATAAATTTCATACGTACCTCAACGCTGTCTTATATGTAAGCTACATATTATAGTCAGTTGTCCCACCCTAGTTTATGGAGGCCTTTTAAGAGCATTTTTCAGAAGTGCATGGATGGCTTAGTTGGTTGAGTGTCTGACTTCGTCTCAGGTCATGATCTCACGGTTTGTGGGTTCAAGCCCCGCGTCGGGCTCTGTGCTGACATCTTGGAGCCTGCTTTGATTCTGTGTCTCTCTCTCTCTCTGCCCTTCTTCCCCCCCCCCCTCCTCTCATTCAAAAATAAATAAACATTAAAATCTTTTTTTTAAAGCACTTTTCAGATTGCTAACATATGTGAGCTGGGGGAGCCAGTGAATGTCTTTGTTGTAAGAAAAGCAAAGTGTGGAGGGCAGCAGAGGAGCATAATATGGTTCTTATGGTGGCTTTCCTCTCTGATTTACAGAAGAACAATCATACTGCTGCACACCTTCTAAGGTCTTAGGTTAGTAGTCCATATCAGGTAGCCATTGATCCTTTTCTGGGGTTTCCAAATAACAATCTGACATACTTGAGCCCGATGTAATCTTAGGGAGGGTTCCTTTTATTAACGCATCCATCAAAATGGGTAAATACTTGTAATTCACCCAAATGTACATATCCATAGTCCTTTTCATACAGAAGCATGACATGTGCTAAGGTAGCACAGAATTTAACCTGAGTTTTGTTTTAGTTGGCCATTCTAATTGACTTTTTCATTTGAATGGCCTTAGTTAGAACATATAATCTCAATCAAGAGTTTCATGGTCTCCACTATCTCTTATGGTATTATTCCTAGTCACTGGGTATATATATGTATATATATTGGGACTGTTTTCCCAGAAATCCTAGAAAAAGCTATGAGATTTATCCAGATTGGGTGACTGCAAGCCTGAATTGATAACTGTAGCCATTGGAGAAACCTAGATAATTGCCTTACAATTGAAGCAAAAACTGTGATAGGATACCTAAGATCATATTAATTCCCAAGTTAATTGACAAGTGAAAACATGACATATCAAAAGGCAGAATGGATTCTAAGAGCACAATTAAAAAATACACACACACAGGGATGCCTGCGTGGCTCAGTCGGTTGAGTGTTCGACTTCGGCTCAGGTCATGATCTCATAGTTCGTGAGTTCAAGCCCCACGTTGGGATCTGTGCTGACAGCTCAGAGCCTGGAGCCTACTTCCAATTCTGTGCCTCCCTCTCTCTGCCCCTTCCCTGCTCATGCTCTGTCTCTCTCTCTCTCTGTCTCTCAAAGATGAATAAACGTTAAAAAATTAAAAAAAAATACACATATGTACATATATGTAATAACATATACATATTATATACATAGTAATAGGTTCCATTTATGGAGTTCCATTTTACTTTTGAAATTCGTGCAACCATCCCAGCAAGTAGGTGTGATGATTCTCACTATACAAGTAAGAAACTAAAGAGAAACTGAGCCCTGGACAAATCAAAGAACTTTGCCAAGGCCACGTATCTGATAACAGAAATAGCTGGGGTTCTGATTTGGAAGACTTATCCTTATCCAGTGCACTGTAACCACATTGACAAAATATCTGGTGTTAACCTGTAGTATCTATAGATAGAAAGGTCCACTTGATAACAGTGCTGCCAATGGACTGGCTATTCCTGAAGGATGTATGAGAAAGTCAATTCCCAGTCAAGTACTATCGGTAGATGCTGAGCAGGAAGACAGAAAAAAAACTGCAGCTTTCAAAGAAAATATATAGAAGTAGAAAGGAAGAGGGAAAAATTAAAAAACAAAACACTAAGCAAGTTGTAAGTTATCTTATCAAAACAAGAGTAAAGCACTAAAATCAATGATGCAAAAACAAAAACAAAAACCCCACAAACTCCTCTGATTCACACAAAGCAAGACATTAATAAGAAGGTAGAAGAGATGTACCAGTCCAAACCAGATCAGTGACTACAAGTCCGAAGAGAAATGTAAGAAGGGAAAGGAAAGACAAAAATGAAGACCCCATGCTCTGAAGACTTCAGTGCATGTGACTGGCTTCTGACACTGAGCGGCCCCTATTTTTCATAATGTGGCAGAATCTGCAACCCTGTAATATACATGGGTTCCTGAACCCTGATGAATTTTGGTCTCAAGGATGGAATCCAGAGTTGTTAGTAAATCTTTGTAGAAGCTTAATGATGAGGGGTGTGTGAGGAAGGGTGGGATGGGCAAAATAACCACTAGGCATTACAGGCTTGTTATTTGAGAAAACAGTGCATCTAAGGAAATGGAACAAAAAAAAGTAAATGTGAAAAACATAGTGCATCTACTTGAAAACTTTGATACCTGAAATAATACCGTACTAGTTAAGAAGGTAGCAAATGCTGGTGCTATAGAGTATGTCTTCTCACCAGGAGCAGTATCTTTCCCAAGAGGCTGAAAATTAGTTTTTCGGTTGAGGGCGACTTGAAAAAAAAAAAAAATCCCCTTTTAGTGTATAAAGCCCAGATGTGCATACAGTACGTAAATAGTATATCAGTGATACTAAAATGTCATGAGGAACTAGGAAAAATGTCTAAAAAGTTTGCTTAGTGAGGAATAATGATAAGGTTGAGAAGCACTGCTGTAGAGTTATACATTTGTCACTGGAAACACAATGTAATGAGGTTGGTTTCACATACAGAGAAATTGAATTCTGTGCATGGTTTTACAAACTGTTCTCTGTACACACAGAGGCAATTTTGTCTCTGGGTCAGATTATACCTATTCTCTGAAGAGTTTAGTTCATCAAACCGAGCTCTTGTTTCTGTTTTTCTTTCTATAATCCACATTAGGCAATTTGACTCTTAAAGATATCAGCCTTCATCACATCCATTCATTCATTTGACGAGTATTATTGAGTACATACCATGTGCTAGGCATTGTCTAGGCAGTGGTCAATGAAAGACAAAAATAAGTAAGTGATAAAGATAGTTGGAGATAGTAATAACTGCCAGTTATTACTCTCAGTTGTGATAGAGTGGCTGGACATTGGGAGTTGGAGATGGTTGGCTAATTTAGATGTAGTGTTCCGGAATTTCTCTCTAAACAGAACACACCTAAGTGATCTGCATTTTATAAGGAATTCTTTATCCCCTTAAATAGATTGAATTAAGGTCTGAGGGAAGAGAAATGAGCTAGGATTCAAATCACGTCCTGCTATTATTTCATTCTTTGATTTCCTCATTTGTCAACCAAAAAACCTTTCTTGAAATGTTAACTTTGTACCAGTATCTATGCCAAGCAGTAAGCCATTATTCATTAATTCATTCATAAGATTTATATTTAGTGAATGCCTACTGGGTGCTCTATCTTATGTGAAAATCAGTAAACCAAAGAAGGGTCAGGATGCCATGTCAAGAAGCTAGGGAGAAGAATGAGAACTATGAATCTACCAGTGGAATAAGAGGAAAACCAAGGAACTGCATTGTTCTAGAACACCAACAAAACAAAACAAAACAAAACAAAGGTAATGCATCAGGGACATAGAAAAACTGACTATGTAAACTGTAGTTACTAAGTCAAGTAAGATGAGGACTGAGAGTGGACTATAAAATGGAGACGAGTTGCGACCTTATAGAAACAGTTCTAATAAAATCTGATTGGAATAGCTGAAAGAGAATGGGAGTAGAGTAATCAGAGATAATGAGCATGAATGTGTTTTTAGAAGACTTTGATAACAGAAGATGGCAAAGAAATAGGCTGTAAGCTGGCAAGAGAAGCAGGGTGAAAAGAAAGATTGCTCAGTAGGGAGAAATGGAGAAATGATAGCATGTTTGCATACTGATGAGAATCATCCTCTAGTGAGCAATCAAGTCATGATGTAGGGAGGGCCATTTTTGAGATGGTTGCTGTTAAGTAGGTGAGAGGAAATGGGGATTGGTATGCAAGTGGAAAGATCAGCTTTGGGGAAGAGTGTGGAAATGTTGCCTGTGGTCATAGGCAGGAAGGCAGAGTACAGACACTGCAAGGTGGGGATCTGTGGTGAATGGCATCAGTGGAGATTCTCATACTGCTACTTCAAGTTTACCCCGTGGTGTAGGACACAAGATGAAAGGCCAGTTCGCATACCACTTAGATGCCATGTGACTGAAGTAAGTGATACTGTGTCTTTGAGTCTCAGTTGACCCATCTGTGAAGTTGGAATAAAAAATATTTGTCTCTAAGTGCAGTAATGATTAAGTGTGACTGTATATCAAAAGAATATTACCTTGGTACTTGTACCATCAAATAATGTTGGCCAAAGTTTACCTTAGTATGAGCCAAAAAGAATTAACATTTCAAATAGCACCTGACCCCTAGATTTGAGTCAGGGGGACTTGCTTCAGCACAGGAAGGCAGCCCTTAGTTAAATACATCATGAAATGAAGGTGAGATTGGCTTAATTATTAAGAAGTACATTTATCAAAGACTTGTTATATTTGTCATACAGCTTCTGACCAAGGAGAACTCACTAAAATGTCTTAACCCTAATTTCTACTTACACACCTGTTCATCCCCACCAGTTTGGAATGACAGTGATCCGCTAAATATGGGGGGAAAACAAATGTCAATGTTCAGGCTCCTGTCCCAGGCTGAGCATTCCAGGCATGTGAGATATAACCCTGATTAAAGTGTCAAATAGCCCCTAATCACATTAAAATGAAATGTGACCAGAGTGCACCAAAAAATGGGACATCCCTGTCACCTTTTCTCTTTTCCCCATAATAGCAATATTTATCTGCTATATTTCAGATAATATGAATGTCTATTCATATTTTGTGGACAATGAGATGACTCACATTTGACAGATCTTATTATGCTAGAAATCAACCACTCTAAAATTAACATAGGCTCTTATTAGAAGTGATTATGCAAAAGTTCTCTGGTGCCTGGGATTTTCACCAGGCACATCCCTTCCTTATATGCTTCCTTACTCCTTTTCCTCTTTATGTATATTTTGTTTTCAAAGGGATCATAATACAGGGATATAGCACAGATATAACCAATGCCAAGCAGGCCAAAATGTTTATCCCCTCTAGATATTTACCATCAAATACCAGGCACCAATTATATTGAAGGCGTTAACACTAAAACTATAGGTCGGGGTCTGTGGTCTTATTTGTGTTCTTATTTTTGAGGCTATAATGTCAATATGATGAGAGTAAGGAGTTGACATTATTCAGGGTTTATTTCATTCACCAAGAATAATACTTAGTACATATTGAGTACCCAATACATGTTTCTTGGGTAAATTAATGATAACTAGCAGTTCTCTGGTGAAATTGATCTTGTCATTAAGGATTGTTAGGAATTAAGGGGAAATAATGGCCCCTTAGATCAGAATTTTTTTTTTTTTTACAACCAAACTCCAATGAACATCCCCAAATTAGAATAAATAGCCCAGACTCTGTACAACAAATACCCCTTTCTTTTTCTTGAAATCATAATTTAGGACCAGTTTTCCTTAGTTTTCAAGTGATGGAACTCTGAAAAAGGCAAATGGAAAAATGATAAAATGTGTCTAAGGCACACATGAAACACAGCTGTGGGTGTGTTTATTTATTTTTTTTTTTTTCTTATTTTAAAAATTTTATTATTTTTTTAATTTTTTTTAATATATGAAATTTACTGTCAAATTGGTTTCCATACAACACCCAGTGCTCATCCCAAAAGGTGCCCTCCTCAATACCCATCACCCACCCTGCCCTCCCTCCCATTCCCCATCAACCCTCAGTTTGTTCTCAGTTTTTAACAGTCTCTTATGCTTTAGCTCTCTCCCACTCTAACCTCTTTTTTTTTTTCCTTCCCCTCCCCCATGGGTTTCTGTTATGTTTCTCAGGATCCACATAAGAGTGAAAACATATGGTATCTGTCTTTCTCTGTATGGCTTATTTCACTTAGCATCACACTCTCCAGTTCCATCCACGTTGCTACAAAAGGCCATATTTCATTCTTTCTCATTGCCACGTAGTATTCCATTGTGTATATAAACCACAATTTCTTTATCCATTCATCAGTTGATGGACATTTAGGCTCTTTCCACAATTTGGCTATTGTTGAGAGTGCTGCTATAAACATTGGGGTACAAGTGCCCCTATGCATCAGTACTCCTGTACCCCTTGGATAAATTCCTAGCAGTGCTATTGCTGGGTCATAGGGTAGGTCTATTTTTAATTTTCTGAGGAACCTCAACACTGCTTGCCAGAGCAGCTGCACCAATTTGCATTCCCACCAACAGTGCAAGAGGGTTCCCATTTCTCCACATCCTCTCCAGCATCTATAGTCTCCTGATTTCTTCATTTTGGCCACTCTGACTGGCGTGAGGTGATATCTGAGTGTGGTTTTGATTTGTATTTCCCTGATAAGGAGCGACGTTGAACATCTTTTCATGTGCCTGTTGGCCATCCGGATGTCTTCTTTAGAGAAGTGTCTATTCATGTTTTCTGTCCATTTCTTCACTGGGTTATTTGTTTTTCGGGTGTGGGGTTTGGTGAGCTCTTTATAGATTTTGGATACTAGCCCTTTGTCCGATATGTCATTTGCAAATATCTTTTCCCATTCCGTTGGTTGCCTTTTAGTTTTGTTGGTTGTTTCCTTTGCTGTGCAGAAGCTTTTTATCTTCATAAGGTCCCAGTAGTTCATTTTTGCTTTTAATTCCCTTGCCTTTGGGGATGTGTCAATAAGAGATCGCTACAGCTGAGGTCAGAGAGGTCTTTTCCTGCTTTCTCCTCTAAGGTTTTGATGGTTTTCTGTCTCACATTCAGGTCCTTTATCCATTTTGAGTTTATTTTTGTGAATGGTGTGAGAAAGTGGTCTAGTTTCAACCTTCTGCATGTTGCTGTCCAGTTCTTCCAGCACCATTTGTTAAAGAGACTGTCTTTTTTCCATTGGATGTTCTTTCCTGCTTTGTCAAAGATGAGTTGGCCATACGTTTGTGGGTCTAGTTCTGGGGTTTCTATTCTATTCCATTGGTCTATGTGTCTGTTTTTATGCCAATACCATGCTGTCTTGATGATGACAGCTTTGTAGTAGAGGCTAAAGTCTGGGATTGTGATGCCTCCTGCTTTGGTCTTCTTCTTCAAAATTACTTTGGCTATTCGGGGCCTTTTGTGGTTCCATATGAATTTTAGGATTGCTTGTTCTAGTTTCGAGAAGAATGCTGGTGCAATTTTGATTGGGATTGCATTGAATGTGTAGATAGCTTTGGGTAGTATTGACATTTTGACAATATTTATTCTTCCAATCCATGAGCAGGGAATGTCTTTCCATTTCTTTATATCTTCTTCAATTACCTGCGTAAGCTTTCTATAGTTTTCAGCATACAGATCTTTTACATCTTTGGTTAGATTTATTCCTAGGTATTTTATGCTTCTTGGTGCAATTGTGAATGGGATCTGTTTCTTTATTTGTCTTTCTGTTGCTTCATTGTTAGTGTATAAGAATGCAACTGATTTCTGTACATTGATTTTGTATTCTGCAACTTTGCTGAATTCATGTATCAGTTCTAGCAGACTTTTGGTGGAGTCTATCGAATTTTCCATGTATAATATCATGTCATCTGCAAAAAGCGAAAGCTTGACTTCATCTTTGCCAATTTGGATGCCTTTGATTTCCTTTTGTTGTTTGATTGCTGATGCTAGAACTTCCAGCACTATGTTAAACAACAGCGGTGAGAGTGGGCATCCCTGTCGTGTTCCTGATCTCAGGGGGAAAGCTCTCAGTTTTTCCCCATTGAGGATGATGTTAGCTGTGGGCTTTTCATAAATGGCTTTTATGATCTTTAAGTATGTTCCTTCTATCCCAACTTTCTCAAGGGTTTTTATTAAGAAAGGGTGCTGGATTTTGTCAAAGGCCTTTTCTGCATCGATTGACAGGATCATATGGTTCTTCTCTTTTTTTTTGTTAATGTGATGTATCACGTTGATCGATTTGCGAATGTTGAACCAGCCCTGCATCCCAGGAATGAATCCCACTTGATCATGGTGAATAATTCCTTTTATATGCTGTTGAATTCGATTTGCTAGTATCTTATTGAGAATTTTTGCATCCATATTCATCAGGGATATTGGCCTGTAGTTCTCTTTTTTTACTGGGTCTCTGTCTGGTTTAGGAATCAAAGTAATACTGGCTTCATAGAATGAGTCTGGAAGTTTTCCTTCCCTTTCTATTTCTTGGAATAGCTTGAGAAGGATAGGTATTATCTCTGCTTTAAATGTCTGGTAGAACTCCCCTGGGAAGCCATCTGGTCCTGGACTCTCATTTGTTGGGAGATTTTTGATAACCGATTCAATTTCTTCGCTGGTGATGGGTCTGTTCCAGCTTTCTATTTCCTCCTGATTGAGTTTTGGAAGAGTGTGGGTGTTTAGGAATTTGTCCATTTCTTCCAGGTTGTCCAATTTGTTGGCATATAATTTTTCATAGTATCCCCTGATAATTGTTTGTATCTCTGAGGGATTGGTTGTAATAATTCCATTTTCATTCATGATTTTATCTATTTGGGTCATCTCCCTTTTCTTTTTGAGAAGCCTGGCTAGAGGTTTGTCAATT
Source organism: Panthera uncia (assembly GCF_023721935.1). Classification (NCBI taxonomy): domain Eukaryota; kingdom Metazoa; phylum Chordata; class Mammalia; order Carnivora; family Felidae; genus Panthera; species Panthera uncia. Next base: position 36,526,338 of record NW_026057577.1, read on the forward strand.
TTGTTTATTTTTTCAAAAAACCAACTCTTGGTTTCGTTGATCTGCTCTACAGTTTTTTTAGATTCTATATTGTTTATTTCTGCTCTGATCTTTATTATTTCTCTTCTTCTGCTGGGTTTAGGCTGCCTTTGCTGTTCTGCTTCTATTTCCTTTAGGTGTGCTGTTAGATTTTGTATTTGGGATTTTTCTTGTTTCTTGAGATAGGCCTGGATTGCAATGTATTTTCCTCTCAGGACTGCCTTCGCTGCGTCCCAAAGCTTTGGATTGTTGTGTTTTCATTTTCGTTTGTTTCCATATATTTTTTAATTTCTTCTCTAATTGCCTGGTTGACCCACTCATTCGTTAGTAGGGTGTTCTTTAACCTCCATGCTTTTGGAGGTTTTCCAGACTTTTTCCTGTGGTTGATTTCAAGCTTCGTAGCATTGTGGTCTGAAAGTATGCATGGTATAATTTCAATTCTTGTAAACTTATGAAGGGCTGTTTTGTGACCCAGTATATGATCTCTCTTGGAGAATGTTCCATGTGCACTCGAGAAGAAAGTATATTCTGTTGCTTTGGGATGCAGAGTTCTAAATATATCTGTCAAGTCCATCTGATCCAATGTATCATTCAGGGCCCTTGTTTCTTTATTGACCATGTGTTTAGATGATCTATCCATTTCTGTAAGTGGAGTGTTAAAGTCCCCTGCAATGACCACATTCTTATCAATAAGGTTGCTTATGTTTATGAGTAATTGTTTTATATATCTGGGGGCTCCGGTATTCGGTGCATAGACATTTATAATTGTTAGCTCTTCCTGATGGATAGACCCTGTGATTATTATATAATGCCCTTCTTCATCTCTTGTTACAGCCTTTAATTTAAAGTCTAGTTTGTCCGATATAAGTATGGCTACTCCAGCTTTCTTTTGGCTTCCAGGAGCATGATAAATAGTTCTCCATCCCCTCACTCTCAATCTAAAGGTGTCCTCAGATCTAAAATGAGTCTCTTGTAGACAGCAAATAGATGGGTCTTGTTTTTTTATCCATTCTGATACCCTATGTCTTTTGGTTGGCGCATCTAATCCATTTACATTCAGTGTTATTATAGAAAGATATGGGTTTAGAGTCATTGTGATGTCTGTATGTTTTATGCTTGTAGTGATGTCTCTGGTACTTTGTCTCACAGGATCCCCCTTAGGATCTCTTGTAGGGCTGGTTTCGTGGTGACAAATTCCTTCAGTTTTTGTTTGTTTGGGAAGACCTTTATCTCTCCTTCTATTCTAAATGACAGACTTGCTGGATAAAGGATTCTCGGCTGCATATTTTTTCTGTTTAGCACACTGAAGATATCGTGCCAAGCCTTTCTGGCCTGCCAAGTTTCAAAGGAGAGATCAGTCACGAGTCTTATAGGTCTCCCTTTATATGTGAGGGCATGTTTATCCCTTGCTGCTTTCAGAATTTTCTCTTTATCCTTGTATTTTGCCAGTTTCACTATGGTATGTCGTGCAGAAGATCGATTCAAGTTACGTCTGAAGGGAGTTCTCTGTGCCTCTTGGATTTCAATGCCTTTTTCCTTCCCCAGTTCAGGGAAGTTCTCAGCTATAATTTCTTCAAGTACCCCTTCAGCACCTTTCCCTCTCTCTTCCTCCTCTGGGATACCAATTATGTGTATATTATTTCTTTTTAGTGTATCACTTAGTTCTCTAATTTTCCCCTCATACTCCTGGATTTTTTTTATCTCTCTTTCTCTCAGCTTCCTCTTTTTCCATAACTTTATCTTCTAGTTCATCTATTCTCTCCTCTGCCTCTTCAATCTGAGCTGTCGTCGTTTCCATTTTGTTTTGCATTTCATTTAAAGCTCTTTTCAGCTCCTCGTGACTGTTCCTTAGTCCCTTGATCTCTGTGGCAAGAGATTCTCTGCTGTCCTGTATACTGTTTTCAAGCCCAGTGATTAATTTTATGACTGTTATTCTAAATTCGCTTTCTGTTATATTATTTAAATCCTTTTTGATCAGTTCATTAGCTGTTGTTATTTCCTGGAGATTCTTCTGAGGGGAATTCTTCTGTTTGGTCATTTTGGATAGTCCCTGGAGTGGTGAGGACCTGCAGGGCACTTCCCCTGTGCTGTGGTGTATAACTGGAGTTGGTGGGCGGGGCCACAGTCCGACCTGATGTCTGCCCCCAGCCCACCGCAGGGGCCACAGTCAGACTGGTGTGTGCCTTCTCTTCCCCTCTAGGGGCGGGATTCACTGTGGGGTGGCGTGTCCCGTCTGGGCTACTTGCACACTGCCAGGCTTGTGGTGCTGTGGATCTGGCGTATTAGCTGGGGTGGGTAGGCAAGGTGCATGGGGGCGGGAGGGGCAGGCTTAGCTCGCTTCTCCTTAGGTGATCCACTTCAGGAGGGGCCCTGTGGCAGCGGGAGGGAGTCAGATCCGCTGCTGGAGGTTTGGCTCCGCAGAAGCACAGAGTTGGGTGTTTGTGCCCGGAGCGAGCAAGTTCCCTGGCAGGAACTGGTTCTCTTTGGGATTTTGGCTGGGGGATGGGCGGGGGAGATGGTGCTAGTGAGTGCCTTTGTTCCCCGCCAAGCTGAGCTCTGCTGTCCGGGGGCTCAGCAGCTCTCCCTCCCTTTGTCCTCCAGCCTTCCCACTTTCTGAGCAGAGCTGTTAACTTATGACCTCCCAGACGCTAAGTCGCGCTTGCTGTCGGAACACAGTCCGTCCAGCCCCTCCGCTTTTGCCAGCCAGCCTCGGGGGATCTGCTTGGCCGGCGGGCCGCCCCTCCGCCCCGGCTCCCTCCCGCCAGTCCGTGGAGTGCGCACCGCCTCGCCGCCCTTCCTACCCTCTCCCGTGGGCCTCTCGCCTGCGCTTGGCTCCGGAGACTCCGTTCTGCTAATCCTCTGGCTGTTTTCTGGGTTCTTTAGGCAGGTGTAGGTGGAATCTAAGTGATCAGGATGCGCGGTGAGCCCAGCATCCTACGCCGCCATCTTCCCTCTGTGGGTGTGTTTATAAAGTGTTTGTGTCCCAATCAGCTGCTCATATATGAACCTTGCATTTTACACTGTGGAAAATTAGATTTGCCCCAAGTTGGAATATTGGATAAATTTGAAATTGTCAAAGTGAAATAAGGAAACAAAATAATACCTAGTGAGTTCAGTTTTGACCCTTAAAATTGCTAGTTCTCAGCTATGTTAAGCAAGACTCATAGGATTGCCAAAGTGATAATCAGGTTTATGGCTCAGATAGCATGAAATAAAACGTCTACTGGGAATAAACAGATGAATATGTGTAAGTCTGTGAGGGTAGGACTATAGTTGGAGTCGGAAATGCAGTGAGCTGGCACATGCTTTATCTAAAAGCACTCAATCAATGTATTGAATACGTCCACAGTTAAATCCAACTTCTTAATTATTAATATCATTATGTCATGAACAATGGGTAAGCCAGAAGTGGTCCAAGGAAGGCTATGTAAGAAACAGAGTTACTTTCTTAGAGATAGAAAAAAAAAGATTTTGTTCTTGTGCTCCTGTGTCCTTTTAATGTCAAAATCTTTGCTTTCGATAGTGGAAAGAATTTAAATAAATATCTCTTGAGTAGAAAGGCCTATATTTTTTCCTCAATAACCTTCCATGCCTTAAGAACAGAGTTCCATATTAGGCAGAAAGCTTGAGTTTTTAAAGGATAAGAAGTATAGTGATAATAAAGACTTGTTAGTAGTAAGGCACTCAAGCACATGGGGGTTTGACAGTAAGCAACAAATTGAAGTTCAGAAACGGAAATATACTTATCAGAGCTGCCCAACACATTGATTTGTGCTCTAAGACTCAATTGGAGATGAAAGGCTAGAAAGCAGTGAAATCTTCAATGGCATGGCATGGACAGTAGGATGCAAAAATTGCTGCCCATCAGAATCACGGACATATTTTAAAAACTACATACTACTTACCTTACTCCATACACATAAACTCTTGAGTACTCTCCTGAGATCTTCGATGGCTAGGTTTGTAGTGGGATCCCTATTTTTAAAACACTCCTCAAGAAATTCTAATGCCAGTGTTTTATGGACTATTATTTGGAAGACTTTATTTGAAGGCATATAATCCTGTTATGTGCTTAAAATTCATCTATAACAAGAGTTTAGAAGTAAAAAATAAAAAAATACCCAATGTTTTGGGAAATGGTAAATCCAATAGCAATAATGGTGTGTTCAGTGAAGAAACAGGTGGAAGAAGATGGAAAATATTTCACTAAAATTTTAAGGAGGAGGAACTAGAGTGTATAAATATTTGGAAGGGGAATGGTTTTGAATTTATGTATTTCATTAAACTAACATACATTTACTGTTTAATCTGAATGCCTATGGAAGAATATAGAATGTCTAAAGTATTTGATAATGGGAAAAATTATAGTCTCAATGCAAGGATGGGAAATAGGTTTCATCTCATGCACTAACACTGTTTAATTGGCAGTGGTTGCCTGGAGCGTTCTTTGACAGATTGAACTAGGCTCCACCTGGGCTCAGATATAAAGTGTGCAGTAAACAATTAATGATGTCTGACCTAGAAACAGAGATGAAAGTGCTCTCATGACATAGGTCCTCGTTGCTCAGATAGTCTTAGTTTTGTATTTGGGAAATATATCAAGAAAATTTTTAACTGTCTCCTTCTGCCCCTCCAGTGGATGTATGGCAAATTGCAAGGCACCAATACAATTCTAGGCATTGTCCATGTTACATACAGTTGTGTTGATGTCTCCTGTTGAATTCTAAGCGGCAAACTAACGAATTCTACCGTCTCTCGTATCCTTGGAGAGAACCACAGTTTCTTATTTCTTTATGTCTTAGCAAATATATGGTTGAGAGTGCTTGTTAAGCAGTAAATATTTACAAGTTGGAGGAGTTAGAGCTGTTAAATGGCTAGTTGAACATCATTGAACAGCATGATAATTTGGGGAAGGCTGGCTGAGGCAGATGTCCCTGTTAGAAACCTGTCTTTTGAAACAATCACAAAATGATGTCTGAGAATTGCCATTTGAATGCAAGGAGAAAGAAAGACTACATTCTCCAAATGATAAGGGAGCTTCTCCTGTGAGTGAGAGGTGCAAACTGGACCCAAGATTGACTACAGACATGACCAGTAGTGTTGACCGGTCGTATTACTTATCTGCTTTCCTGCCTGACAACCAAAGCCTCAGAGCCTAGGATATCTGAAGTTTTCTCATATCCTTTTGGCCTCTTACTTTCTTCCCCACATATATTTTAACACCTGGGGTAACTCACTTAGACTTAAGAGTGTGTCTGATTTTAAAGCACCAATTTTGTTGCTTGGGGAAAACCAGTGAAATATGAGAGCAATGTAAAAAAGATATTTCAGCATTGACTAGGGCTTAATGTTGTATTTTTGATCTCCAGGGAGGTGATTGTGTCATCCATCCACATGTGCTGTCTTACATGCCTATTCACTTGTACTTGACAACGTTGTGGTAATTACATGTATATGTTTGTACACCTGATTAAATTGTGTCTTGCTGAATAACATGTTAAATGGAATTTGACAATTCTCTCCAGGCTGTAGAAAGTAGTTTAGCTGCTTAAAATTCGATTGCCTTCTTGCTTCCCCAACCCCCATCCCCTTATTCCACCCTCCCCTCCACATTTTTTTTTCTCACGTTTACATTATTGTTTCAGGTTAGCAGTGAAACTGAATTACTGAGAAACACCCTGATCACGTTTTCCCAAGGACAGGAAAACAAATCATAATAAAGAAGGAAGTATTTCCAGTAGGAAATATCTAGGACAGTTCTAACTCAGAGCAGCCTCTGTGATGGATGGTCTCTGCTAGTGCAGCCCAGGGTGGACTAGTTCTAGGCTCAGCTGAGGATGCAAAATCAGGCTACCCAGTATGGTTTTTCTAGCCCAGGAGAGCTTCACATAGAGGTGTAGGAACAGAAGACTGAGAAGTAGGCCAGGAGAAGAACAAGATTTCTGGAGGGGCACAAGTTTGTGGTAAGATAGTTGCTGCCCATTTCTATCAGCTGATGGCTCTGTGCTGAAAGCCCCTTTTGCACTTGAGTCAGTAGGTGAGGACTAGATGGGCCATCACATGTCCCCTGGGAAATTGGGTAGTGTCTCTTATTGATGAGGGGCCTATGGTCCAAAGGCAGAGTCCAGGGACAATAGGAATTAGAGAGTTCCTAAAGATACCTCATCGAAAGAAGAGAAATGCAAAGGGTAAAAGAATCATATTCCAATCTACAATAGATATCAAAGAAACCAAACTTTAATACTGGATATCAAAAGAATCTGAAACTTTAAGCCAAAATATGAGTGGACCTGGGTCAAACCCTAAAGATCTAGAGGCAAAGACTGTAAGTGGATCAATGACATGACATCTGGAAAATTGCCTCTGATTAGAGGTCACCAAATACAACAGGACTTGGTATTATTTACACCCTCAACCTGGGGGTAACCCAGGGATCACCTGTAGTCAGAGTAAACTGATTTCGACAGACCGTGAAAGCAAGCATTTTTCTGACTCTGAGTGCTAATGGGGAAGTTGAAAAGTGGTGGAAAGACTAGTAAATGCAGTTTGTAGACCTGGATTATATGACACCAGGAAAGGCAATTAACCTCTGTGGGTTTCATTTATTAATTAGAATTTATGAAGGCTAGTTCTGTAACTTTTTCATGTGTTCTATGAGAACCAAATTGGAAAACATAAGTATATGATAAAATGCTATTCACATATCCAGTGTTATATTTTGCAACACATAATCCAATGCAGATTAAACTGTAACTTTTATTTAGACATTACTACATTATTCTTTTACTTGGAGTATTTTCTCAAAATATTTGAGAAACTCCCTGAGCTTTGGATATGTCTTGCCTTTTTTTTTTTTAATATAAAATTTATTGTCAAATTGGTTTCCATACAACACCCAGTGCTTGTCCCAACAGGTGCCCTCCTCAATACCCATCACCCACCCTCCCTTCCCTCCCACCCCCCATCAGCCCTCAGTTTGTTCTCAGTCTCTTATGTTTTGGCTCCCTCCCTCTCTAACTTTTTTTTTTTTTCCTTCCCCTCCCCCATGGGTTCCCGTTAAGTTTCTCAGGATCCACATAAGATCCACATATGGTATCTGTCTTTCTCTGTATGGCTTACTTCACTTAGCATAACACCCTCCAGTTCCATCCACGTTGCTATAAAAGATTTCATTCTTTCTCATTGCCACATAGTACTCCATTGTGTATATAAACCACAATTTCTTTATTCATTCATCGGACATTTAGGCTCTTTTCATAATTTGGCTATTGTTGAAAGTGCTGTCTTGCCTTTTTAAAAACACTTGTACGATAGCCTTTGCTCTCCTCTAACATACCCATCAAATGTTTGAAAAAATATTAAGATTGGAACAGCCTTCTAGCAATTAGGGGTAATTAATGCATAAATGTATAATCAGAAAGGAGTATATATTTGATTTAAAAACAAGAGAGATATGAGCCCTTCCTGGATTTAAGGGTCTATCAGCCTTTAGCCCCGTTCATTACGTCTCCTGGATTCCCACTATTCCCACAGATAGCCTCTCAGATGCCTCCTGGCTGTGCTTATGCAGGACCTCAAACTGCAAACTAGACCATATTTTCTGACATTTGCTTATGATTGCTCATTTGTTTCTTCACCTCACAGTGTTGCCATGAAGCTCAAGTAAGGGACTTAGGTGGGCAGGCTTTGTAAGCCCTAAAATGCTGTTGAAATGCAAAGAGAAAGTTAAAGGTTGGAAGATACAGGTTTAAGATCCATTCCTGACTGTGGAATTTAGGGAGGTCTTCTTATCTCTATGGATATCACTCTCTTTCTTGGGAGGATGGAGCTCATTGTTTCTTTCCTGTCACCCACAGAAATGTGAAAGGTACTTATTCTCATTATATGATTTTTTTTTTTTTTTTTTTTTTTTTACTGTTTGGCGATAGCTATTTACTGTGAGTGTTGTTTATGTATTTACTGCTCTGATTTCATTCATTCACCCATTTATTTGAGAAACATTTATTACTTGAAATTACTTAAATAAATAACATGGTTTTATTAAAAACATCCATTAAAATAATTCATATTATATAAAATGTAACTTTCAGTGGCATAAACTGTTACATTGTATTCTTCAAATCATATTTAGTTGATAATCTAAACTTTGCCCCATTTTAATCCTATCAGATAATCACATGGCACTTGGCACCACATACACCTCTACAAATTTTAGCTTTTATTTTGAACGGAAGCACTCTTATTCATTTTTCCCCAATGTATCTTTCATTCTTAGGGACATTTAATAAATATATCAGGCATTTCATAATTATTATGATACCAACTTCATACATAGTTACTATTATTAGGATTCTACTTTGAACACGTTGCTTTTCTTTTTTCAAAATCGTTTTAAGTTTCTTTCATTTTTTTCTTCTTCAAAAATAATTTTCACCTTGCTCACGATTGTCAGATATACCTTGACTATGTGATCAAATACATTTTATGTATGTATATCACATACATATATATGTGATATATTCTTTGTGCAAGATTCATTGTCTTCCCTGCTTTATTACCTTTTGTATCAGTAAAGCCTACGGCCATTTATGATTTTGTGATATATGAAAATAAGCAGAATGATATATATTTTTGAAAAAGCATACTTCATTGTATAATCAGAATTAGTATTTTGGCTTATACAATCTTAAAAAAGGGTAGATATACTGAGGCCTTTAATTATTAAAAAGTAATAAACATTGATATGTTTTAGATTAGTTAACATGAAAAATATTTTTATTAATAGTTCATTTTCCTGCTTATGAATATGGCATTATCTCATGTGTTTTGTTTTGTTTTTTATAAAAAAAGACAGTGCACTTTATTAGGACAAACATTACAATGTGTTGTTAATATCCTCTGTTCCTTTCCAAAAGTAAACTTAAAGATTTCTTTATAACATCTCTTCTTAGAGTGTGGAACTGACATTGCACTTGTGCTGAAAGTGTACAGATCACTGATGTGAGACCTGGTGGGAAATTTGCGTTGTTTTAATTTACATCCAAGTTAGTTAGCATACAGTGCAACAATGATTTCAGGAGTAGATTCCTTAATGCCCTTTACCCATTTAGTCCATTCCCCCCCTCCCACAACCCCTCCAGTAACCCTCTGTTTGTTCTCCATATTTAAGAGTCTCTTATGTTTTGTCCCCCTCCCTGTTTTTATATTACTTTTGCTTCCCTTCCCTTATGTTCCATCTGTTTTGTATCATAAAGTCCTGATATGAGTGAAGTCATGTGATATTTGTCTTTCTCTTACTGACTATTTTCACTTAGCATAATACCCTCCAGTTCCATCCGCATAGTTGTAAATGGCAAGATTTCATTCTTTTTGATTGCCGAGTAATATTCCATTCTATATATATACCAACTCTTCTTTATCCATTCATCCATTGATGGACATTTGAGCTGTTTCCATACTTTGGCTATGTTGACAGTGCTGCTATAAGCATTGGGGTGCATGTGCCCCTTCGAAACAGCATCCTTGTATCCCTTGGGTAAATACCTAGTAGTACAATTGCTGGGTTGTAGGGTACTTCTATTTTTAATTTTTTGAGGAACCTCCATACTGTTTTCTAGAGTGGGTGCACAGGTTTGCATTCCCACCAGCAGTGCCATGCAAAAGAGATCCTTTTTCTCCGCATCCTCGCCAACATCTGTTGTTGCCTGAGTTGTTAATGTTAGCCATTCTGACAGGTGTGAGGTGGTATCTCATTGTGGTTTTGATTTGTATTTCCCTGATGATGAGTGATGTTGAGCATTTTTTCATGTGTCTGTTGGCCATCTGGATATCTTCTTTGGAGAAGTGTCTATTCATGTCTTTTGCCCATTTCTTCACTGGATTATTTGTTTTTTGGCTATTGAGTTTGATAAGTTCTTTATAGATTTTGGATACTAACCCTTTATCTGATATGTCATTTGCAAATATCTTCTCCCATTCTGTCGGTTGTCTTTTAGTTTTGCTGATTGTTTCCTTCACTGTGCAGAAGCTTTTTATTTTGATGAGGTCCCAGTAGTTCATTTTTGCTTTTGTTTCCCTTGCCTCCAGAGATGTGTTGAGTAAGAAGTTGCTGCGAGCAAGATCAAAGAGGTTTTTGCCTGTTTTCTCCCCAAGGATTTTGATGGCTTCCTGTCTTATATTGAGGTCTTTCATCCATTTTGAGTTCATTTTTGTGTATGGTGTAAGAAGGTGGTCCAGGTTCATTCTTCTGCATGTCGCTGTCCAGTTTTCCCAGCATCATTTGCTGAAGAGACTGTCTTTATTCCATTGGATATTCTTTCCTCCTTTGTCAAAGATTAGTTGGCCATATGTTTGTGGGTTCATTTCTGGGTTCTGTATTCTGTTCCATTGATCTGAGTGTCTTTTCTTGTGCCAGTACCATACTGTCTTGATGATTACAGCTTTGTTGTATAGCTTGAAGTCTGGGATTGTGATGCCTCCTGCTTTGGTTTTCTTTTTCAAGATTGCTTTGGCTATTCAGGGTCTTTTCTGGTTCCATACAAATTTTAGGATTATTTGTTCTAGCTCTCTGAAGAATGCTGGTGTTACTTTGATAGGGGTTGCATTGAATATGTAGATTGCTTTGGGTAGTATCGACATTTTAATAATATTTGTTCTTCTATCCAGGAGAATGTAATCTTTTTCCATTTTTTAGTGTCTTCTTCAATCGCTTTCATAAGCTTTCTATAGTTTTCAGTGTATAGATTTTTCACCTCTTTGATTAGATTTATTCCTAGGTATTTTATGGTTTTTGATGCAATTGTAAATGGGATCAATTCCTTGATTTCACTTTCTGCTGCTTCATTATTGGTGTATAGTAATGCAATTGATTTCTGTGCCTTGATTTTATATCCTTCAACTTTGCTGAATTTGTCAGTTCTAAAAATTTTTTGGTGGACACTTTTGGGTTTTCCTTACAGAGTATCTTATCATCTGGAAGGAGTGAAAGTTTGACCTCCTCCATGCTGATTTGGATGCCTTTTATTTCTTTGTGTTGTCTGATTGCTGAGGCTAAGACTTCCAATACTGTGTTGAATAACAGTGGTGAGAGTGGACATCCCTGTCTTGTTCCTGACTTTAGGGGGAAAGCTCTCAGTTTCTCCCCATTGAGGATGATATTAGCATTGGGTCGCTCATATATGGCTTTTATGATCTCCAGGTATGATCCTTCTATACCATCCCTACTTTCTCAAGGGTTTTCATCAAGAAAGGATGCTGTATTTTGTCAATGCTTTCTCTGCATCTATTGAGAGGATCATGTGGTTCTATCTAATGTATTATTGAAAGAATATCACAAGTAGCCATAATCTACCTTAACTTTATTACTTGATTAGTCATGGTTTTATTATTTGAACTCTGACTATTGAGAAAGCTGCAGCCCCATCTGCTAAAGGATAGTGTCTATTGCCCAAAGAACAGATATAAATAATATATAGTAATAGCATACTGTCATCTTCTATGTCTTTAGCTACTAAGTCGTGATAAATCATCCAAACCCACCCTTATCTGTTTGCCCTCATACCCTCAATATATGACATAAAGATTTATTTGATGTAGTTTTGATTTATAGAATAGCAATCGTTACAACACACAGAAGGACAATGGATACTTTTTTACTGTGCAGCTGATTTTTTGAATGCATTGGGAAGCACTTGCCCTTCCTCTCCCTTGGATTTCTTTAGTTCAAAGTCATGTCTAATTAATAACTGAAAAAACAAAACTAAACAAAAACTCCTTCCTTCTGTTTTTAGCAGATATTATATTATTTCATTTTATACAGAAACCCAGCAGAATAATTACCCAAGTCCATTCTACTTTTAGTACTGGGAAAACCCCAGGTGGCAGAATTGATAGATACCTTTAATACTAAAATCAATTAACCCACAAATCTTTATTGATTTCAATGGCTACTAAGTGCTGTGTGGGATTCTAAGAAAGACAGCACCTCATCTCTGACATTTAGAAAGGCTTTGGAGAACTAAGACCAGCACATGTGAAACAAATTAGTGAAGTATATTTCCTTAACTGTCTTTCTGAATCTGAAAATGTTTTAAATTGGATTTTTTTGTCCATCTTGATCAGTAATGAAGATAGATGAATATATAAATTTCTAATCTTTATCTCTCCTTGGAGTATCTGTCTGTCTGTCTGTGTATAATGTTGGGTTAGCAATGAGCTAGGTCATGGAGATGACCCTTGCACAATTTCACTCTTGGATGTTCCTTAGATATACACACCTCATTCCAACCATGACAAAATTTGTTCATATTCTGGCCATACACAATGCTCTCTCAGGCCTTTGAACTTTTACACAGTGTCATTTTTAAATGAAATACACTGCCTTTGCCAAATTTTCTTGACAATTCCGACATCTTATTTATTAGATCTCCAAATTTAAACATTCTTCTAGGTGGCACATCCTTATACCTGCAAGCTAGTGGACTAATAGTAAAGTTTAATCCACAAACAAGGAATCCTAGAAATAAGCATTACATCAAATAATGTTTATTATATTCTATTTTTAATCCCTAGCCTGAAATGAAAATGACAGTTTTCTGTCAGTTTGACTCCTCTCCCTTTCTTTGAAGGGGATTTCATCATTATCATTATCATTATCATCATGGAGCACATTGTTAATCCTCATAGCAACCCTAGAGATAGATACTATCTGTATTTTACAGATGAGAAATACCAATTACAGAGAGTTAAATAGTTTTCATAGTTAGTTTGCAAACCTACACACTGAATTTGGAGACTGCATTTAAGCACTCTGTTACACTGTGCGTTGCCAAGGCATCAGTGTAGCAGGGTGGTATGCAACTGATACTTAATGTTATCTGTCTCTATAGATAGTCACCATGTCATCTAGCATGACATCTGGTTCTAGGTCAATCACCTTTATAAGTCTCCAAAGAGATACCTCTCATTATCTTTTAAATGTTCTTTTTAAGTGATCTTTCTTTTCTCTTTCCATGCTTTTATTGGGCATCCAGGAATATGTCTGCTTCAGCATCATAGTAGATCGAAGATATTGCTCTGAATCTGTCTACCATTAAGCCTGTCCAGAACCAATGAAGAGTCATGTCCTCCCTTGTGGATCTAGTTGGGCTCTACCCAGGAAGCAAAGAACTGCTCCTGGATCCAACACATTCAACTTAGTATTTTGTCCTATGAATTAGTTCATAAGGTATTTCTGTCTGTGGCTACATGATATCTACTTGTTTATGAATTTCCCCACACTCATTTTTCTTTTCCTACATCTAAGGAATCATTTTCTTGTCTGGCAGGAGGAGGCCTTACTCTTAGTCATGATGCTTTCTTCTGAATCATTTTTATGGACCAGGAGTACTTTCTCCTTTCTCAGGGCCTGGGAATAGGAAGTTGGCCACATCCAGGATAGTATCATCCACTGAGTTGTATTCCTCTACTATTAGATTTCAAAGCAGCCTTATAGCCTTGCCCCATAACAAGTTTCATGCTTTATTTTAGGTACTATGCTGCCCGTGTTTTAAGCTCTCTGAAGGCAGAGAATGTCCCTTTATTTTCACTACTTGATAGTTGGTAAGCTCTTCTTTGAAAATTGATGGATAAACCAATAAAGTATCTAATTGGACCACTGTGGAAGGCTTTTAGCCTAGCTTAATAGAAGATCATTCTATGACTTAAAAAAAAAACAAAACAAAGCACCTATTTTGAATTGAATGGGCTAATTCAACTTGTAGTCCTAGACTTAGTCTCTGGTTTTGGTCTCTGTTTTTATTTGGGGGCAGGGCATTTCTTTTCCTTCTAAAGGACATCCAGTGGAATGGAGTAAGAAACCCTACATATCAATGTGGTTGTGAGAACTGCAGAAAGTCTTTTTTTTAATTTTTAAATTTTTTTTACATTTATTTATTTTTGAGAGATAGACACAGCGTGAGCAGGGGAGGGGCAGAGAGAGAGAGGGAGACACAGAATCTGAAGCAGGCTCCAGGCTCCGAGCTGTCAGCACAGAGCCTGATGCAGGGCTTGAACCCACGAACCATGAGATCATGACCTGAGCCAAAGTTGGAAGTCTTGACATAAACACTGTATTTAAATTCCTATACTGGGAGACTTGCTCAGACTTAATGTAGCTTCAGACATTCTAAGATCACATCGCAGGGACAACCTTGCCTCCTTTTCAGTTTCTGTCTGGAAAAACTCAGGGCTGGCAAAAGAATTTACTATTTGTTATAGCCAATTCTGAATGACAGGCTCCTGACCTCCCTTTTTCAGGCATTGACTAAACAGGACTTATAATTGTGAGTTCTTTTCTCTCTCCCTTTGAGATGTGTATGTATCCTCTACAACTTAGAAGGGTCTTTTTCCAAGACCTGAAAGCCATTCCTGTGAAATGTAATCATCAGGAAGGAGATGCCGTCTCTGTCTTTCAATCTCTGTGGGAGAATAGAAAGCTAACGTTCATAACTGCCAGCAAGCAAACGCACTGGCCTAATCACATTGACACTGACCAACCCTTTATAATTTTCCACTTGAGTCCTCACTTGCTCCCCTCCTCGCACCTTCATTCTTCCTTTAAAATGCCCCGTCACCTCTACGCAAGTCAAATCGAATGAAGCTCAGCTCTTTCTCCTACTGTCAGTAGTTCTTGAATAAAATCTGTTTCTATGACTTCAACTAACATCTGGCTTTGTTTATCTTTGACAGTTACCACATATACACGTGTTTATTATGTAATGAGTAAAGGTTTTGATGTTCAGGAGTATAGAGAAGTTATAAGACAGCGTTCACACAGTGATAGAACTGGAGCATCAGTTTTAAAGAGGAGTTGGGAAACTTATCATATTGGAAATATTCCTACAGCTTCTACCCTATGTGGCTTTGTAATATTTGCACCCCCGGAAGCACAGAATATACACAGAAAAATAATTGGCTGAGCATGTGCTAGGATGGCTGCTTTTATGTGAACTCCTGATTTCACAGTAATATCAATGTAGCTAGCATTTATGGATTGCTTACTCTGTTATATCCCAGGCACTGTGCAAAAACAGGACATGCATGATCTCATTTAATCCTCCTAAGAACCCCACAATGGAGGTATAGCTTTCCCAAAGTCATATAGTTAGTAAGAAACTAAGCCAGTACTGAAACCAACCCTTGACCTCAAATCCCATGTAGTTAATTACCAAGCCTTGCTGGCTCCACTCTATCACTGGAAAAAAAAAAATACACAAGTACACAAATAATAATAGTTCAAAGATAGTGTATGGTACATATCATAAATATAAGCAGAAAAGATAGCACTTGCCTAGGGAATTTTTAATAATCATGAAATTAATGAAGGGGCATTAATTAACACTATTTTAATCACCCTTTTCATAAATCCAGAAAACCTCACAATTTTTCTGGAGAATCTGAGCTTTCATTTTAGGAATGCACTTAATTATCTCTGTGTCCTATCAACTATTGCCTGACATTTTATATACTTAATTTCCTCTCTTTTCTTTCCCTTTGTGTTTCTTCTCCTGAACTGTTTTCCTAGACTTGAGTAAATTTGCTAGCTGACTTTCAGCAGAGCCCACCATTCAAGAGAGAAAGAGAGGTAGGTAATAAAGTAACCTTGAGTTGGGATGTTATAGTGATGCAGACAGCCTCAGATGTGGTTTCGGCTGGATGGATTCATCGCTCTGAGTGAGCCCTGAGCACTGGGAATCATTATCTTTATTCTCTCTTGACATTAACTGAAGAAAAATCTAAGTCAGACACTGCTTCTTAATCATTCAGTGTCAAGAAGTGTTACAATCACTAAACGTTTCTTTTATTACTAGTGTTCCTAAAAAAAAAAAAAAAAAGAAGAAGAAGAAGAAGAAGAAAAAAAACAACTCAGGGAGACTTTGTCTCTTATCCACATCTGGCACATTGAAATGCGTGATTTTCAAAAGCACTTTTCAAGTCCCTTGGCCTTCTGACCTGGACAAAGATATGCCAGGCTCCATTTCCTTAGAAATTCAGTGGCTTTGTCCATTCAGCCAAACCACTAACTGGTCCATCCTGCTTCAGAGATCATTTAAAAAATTTTCAAATAAACATCTAATATCAACATGAGTGAACGGAACATTCTGGAATATGAGCTAGATTCTGCACTTGGGCTCTATACCTTTGTAAAGGTGCTTTATTGCCCCGCTGATAGAGTGATATGTCAGGGTATTGTCAAAGTAAGGATGAAGAGACCATTTTCTATAAATTCATTTCTGCAGTAATTGTCAAAGAATGATGTAGTATACATATAACTCAAAAGGGTCTTAGGAAATTCTCTAGTCAGTAAGGAGGGGTGAGGAAAAGCTAGATATTTCAGTCAGATGTAATTCAGGTGAAAGTCATTGGAGGAGAGTATTTAACTCTTCTGAGCCTTAGTTTTCAATCTATAAAATGGCAATAAGTGTTCTTACAATATGATTGTATTAAATTAGGTAATATTCAGCACAATACCTGGTATCTGGTAATGGTCAAATACTTTGAGCTAACTGCTTCAATATTATCATCATCCTCATCCTCATTACCATCGTTTCCACCAGGGCTCACCAAACTAAAGCCAGCTGCCCAAGTCTGGTCTGTGACTTATTTTTGTAAATAAAACTTTATTGGAACATGGTACAACCAATTGATAACATATCGCCTATTGTTTTTGCTCTATGATACCAGAGATGAATAGTTGTAATAGAGACTTTACAGGAAAAATCTGGTGTCCCTGATTATGGGTGCTGAAGCTCTTGGAATATGATGGAAGATACCAAAGTAAACTCTGGTTCCTACCCCATCCTTGTCATGTTTTAGTTTTGCATATGATTGTATTATTTTAAAAAATGAGGAAAACAGGTCTGAAGTTGAGCAAACTAGACTGCTGACAATTTTTTTAAAATTTTTTCCTGAAGGGGAGGGACTAGCTCCTTCGAGTTGGTAGATTGGGGCAAGAAGAAAGGGTAGAAGGATACATCAGATAGCACTTCCCTGGTGTAGAAACATTAGCAGGAAATGATATGGACGTCTGTGGAACCATTCAGCTGATAGAGCATCTAGAATGGAGTTGGGATCCCAGAGTTGAAAGATGAGACTAGGCAGCTGAATGGCAGCCAAGTCATGCCTGCTATCGGATATTATCTTAAGGAGCCCCTGGACTTTAACTTGTAGGAAATGGGGAATTTCAAAGGGCAGAAAACAAAAGTGACATTGTCAGTTATTTTTTTGGTTTCATTCACTTGATGTAGGTAATGAAAAAATAATTAACAGATAATGAAATGGAGGCCAGGAGAAGAGCTGGGAAGTAATATTGGTGGTACAGATGATATGTTAAGTAGTCAAGTATTGTCAGGACTAGAAAACTTTGGGAAATTCAGGCTGACTAGAAAGTCAATATACATTTTTTTTCTGGATTTTGAATTCATTTCTTTTTAATTTATGCAAATCTAAATCAAGACTGCTACCATGTCTTGTGAAGAATGGATTAATGAAGGACTAGAACATGCTCTTTGCAATGGGAAAGGGAGTATCCACATACAATTCCATGAATGCCAGGCTCATGGTGGTATCAGTACTGTTAGTCTTTATTCATTGACTGCTAAACTGTGAGCCAGCAATTTCATAGGCATTAGTTCCTACATACAATAACCATTTCTATTGTACAAATAAGAGCACTGATGCTTAGGAATGTGGAGTAATGTGCCCAAAGTTACATGGGCAGTAAATGGCATAGCTTGGGTTTGGAGACAAATCTCGTCTCTCTTGCATAAAATGTATGATTTGTGAGTGCAGAATACTTTATCCTCTTCTTTTTTAAAAATAAATTTAATGTTTATTTATTTTTGACACACACACACACACACACACACACACAAAGTGCAAGCAGGGGAAGGGCAGAGAGGGAGACACAGAATCCGAAGCAGGATCCAGGCTCTGAGCTGTCAGCATAGAGCCCGATGTGGGGCCCCAACCCACAAACTCCGAGATCATCACCTGAGCTGAAGTCAGATGCCTAATCAACTGAGCCACCCACCCAGGTGCCCCTATCCTCTTCTGTTTTTTAAATGATGGCCATACAGTAAACATTCAGTAAATACTTAATAAGTGATGAATGAATATTTTTATGAATAATTTGGAATTTCATGCCTATAACCTTCCATGATATAGTACCTCCTCACTATTATAAAATTTTGGCAGTGTTCATTAATTGATCAAAAAAGATCCAGATAATTTTTCTATGCCTAAAGTTGTGTCAGAGATGACTCAGTTTATTTGAAAAATATTTAAGTCCCTTTCTTCTATTAGCTTAATATATTCATAAAGTACATTTTATAGGTGATCAACAAGTTTAGCATGCATCATCTGATTTAATCTTTGTGACAACCTTATAAAGTATTTTTTCTATTTTACAGATGAAACACTGTGTTTGAGAGCAGTTACATACCCAAAGTTACACAGCTAAAAATCCAGGTCTCCATGTTCTTTCCACTCTATCAGTAGACTATCCACTCTATCTACTTAGGGGCTCCTGGGTGGCTCAGTCACTTAAGTGTGACTCTTGTTTTCGGCTCAGGTTATGATCTCATGGTTGGTGAGTTTGAGCCCCACATTGGGATCTGTACTGGCAGTGCAGACTCTGCTTGGGGTTCTCTATCTTTCTTTCTCTCCCTCCCTTTCTCTCTCAAAATTAAATAAATAAACATTAAAAAAATTACTTAAAAAAAAAGAACTACTTATATAGGTGATAAAACCTTAGAACTGTGAGGGATGCAAAAAAATTATTTTCACTTTTTATTGAAGTATAATACAGAGGTGTGTATATATATTTACACAAACCATAATTGTACAGCTCAATAAATTTCCATATACCCAGATAACCAGAGTTCAGATCAAGAAGAATCATAATATTATTGGTGCCACAAGATATCTCTTGTGCTCTATTCAAACCACTAGCCTCTCCCTTGAGGGTAAAATATCCTATCTTCTAACAGAATAGATTGGCTTCGCTTGTTTTGTATTTTATATAAATGGAAGCAGAAAGTATGTATTCTTTTGTATCTGACTATTGTTTTCTCATTATTATGTTTGGGAAGTTCATTACTATTGTGCGTAGCATAGTTATTTGTTTATTTTCATGGCTTTCTCATTTTTTAGTATTTGAATGTATTGCCATTATTTAAAAACATCTGTTCCAATGTTGAATGTTGTTTGGATAGTTTCTAGTTTGAAATTTGAAAATTATTTGATTTCAAATATTGCTGCTATGAGGATTCTTAAACAGCGCTTTTTGGTAAACATGCATATGCATTTCTCTTGAGTGTATAATTAGCAATAGAATTTCTGGGTCAGATAAGGTTTTGCCACAGAGATTTATGCACTTTGTCTCTTTTTTTTTTTGTATTTATTTATTTTTCTATTTTCTTACTGATTAGTTTGGGCTTATTATGTTCAGAAGAATTAGGAATAGTGTAAGCATGTATATTTGGGGGGAAGCTGGGCCTGGCTGTTAGATACTCTTAAGAGGTGGTCAGGATATCCCATTTACTAGTTGTATTCTCTTGGACTCCCAGAACAGTGGTATATCTGCCTCTTAAGACCACTTATTTCATTTTACTCTGGTCCTTGTCACATGGGTCAGCCTCAGTTCTTGCACTTGATCCCTTGAAAGGCTATTGCTCTAGAGAATTACAGACCTCTTGAGGAATCATACAACCAATGATTCAACCTTTTGATATTCATCACTGCATTGTCTTCTTTATATATTAGTAAGACATAAAGGGCAAGGACCTCAAAAAAACACATAAAGAATCTGTTTGCCCTTTGCCCATCATGGCAGTTTCTTTCTTCCTGTACATGGATATTTTTATAATGATTTGGCATTTATGGCTTCTCAATTGCATCTAATGCATATTAGAATACTTTTCTCAAGAGTTGGTATAATCTTAGCGGAAGGCTAATGTTAGGTCTACATAGATAAGCATATGGACTGGGAAACAGAGAATTCCCATCTATATTTTATGCCTAAATACCTAAATAATTTAGGATTTTTAAGGTATACCATGGGTTATATATTGCTGTAGTGTTGTATGGTAACGAAAGGTAGTTACATTTGTATTGGGCATAGCATAGTGTGTAAACTGGTTGAATCACTATTTTGCACACCTGGAACTACTATAACATTGTGTGTCAACAAAAAACATTTTTTCAAACTCATCTCAGATTTATCTAGTCAAATATTATCTGTAATGTCATTTTTAAAAGAATTGGAAAATAAGTCACCTGTCTTCTTTGAGACTGGTAGGGCAGGGCTATCTTCTCTATTACATAAACTTTTGAGACCATGACTACTAAATCACACGCCTTTAAAATGAGAAAATGGAAGAAAAAAATTGTCATCTGATTGTTACCAATTGTTAAATAAGTCAGTGTCATTTAAAAAAGAAGAAAAGATGGTACTTGATTGGAAGAGTGGTTGGGAACATAACCAGATAGCAGGTATGGTCTTGGATTAAATACTGATATAGATAACAAGCTATAAGGAATATTTGGGATCAATAGGGAGAAATAGAATGTGATCTAGATATCAAAGATATTATAA
Organism: Panthera uncia; assembly: GCF_023721935.1. NCBI lineage: Eukaryota > Metazoa > Chordata > Mammalia > Carnivora > Felidae > Panthera > Panthera uncia. The sequence goes on from NW_026057577.1 coordinate 36,546,991, forward strand.
TTCTCTCAAATGGGAAATAAGTTTTGCAGAATGACATATATTTCACTTTTCTGCCTGGCACTATAAACCATATGATCTCAAATTAGTTAGAAAAAATTGTATGCTAAATTGGTGATGGGCATTAAGGAGGGCACTTACTGGGATGACTACTGGGTGTTATATGTAAGTGATGGACCCCTAAATTCTACTCCAGAAACCATTATTACACTTTGTGTTCACTAACTTGGATTTAAATTAAAAAAAATTATATCTGTACATGAACAGGCTTGCATAGAGAAATTCCAAAAAGATCGAGCTGAAGATATGATCTGCACTGGTTTTGGGGTGGTGGAAATGTAAAGCTTTATTATTATTATTATTATTATTATTATTATTAATGTTTTTAACAATTTTACTTGTCTTTATTTTCAACATTTCTACAGTGTACAAGTTATTATGTTAATGATAGAGTGATTTTTAGGGTAAACAAATACATAAGTAAATAGGTAAGGTATTTAGCAGCACAAATTATCTGATAGCTGACTAATGCAAATAGCAAATCTAATAATAACAGTAGCAGCAAAAAATAACATAATTAGCATCTATTAAGTGTGGAAAACACTGTGATAATTCTTGTTCCAACATCATGGCACTTGATTTTTCTTAAAACCTTATGAAATAGGTATTGTTCTTATTTACATTTTATAAGTGAGGAAACTGAAGGCCACAAAGATCTCTACCCACTTGGTCAGGGACAAAGCTAGTTAAGTGATGGGAGGTGAGATTTAAGCCCCATCTATCTGAATGCAAATCATTCTCACTTAATTACCATATACATAGCCTCCCACCATCCTATTATCAACATCATCATCTAATTGGCAATCTCAGCGATAGCTTCTCTGTTCTAGGAGCTATAGAGATTATTCCACAAATTGCCAAATAGGGTCTGTTACATTAAAAAACTGGCAAACCATAAGAGACTCTTAAATACAGAGAACAAACTGACGGTTGCTGGAAGGGGGTGGGAGAGTTAAATGGGTGACTGGCATTAAGAAGGGCACTTTTCAGCATGAGCACTGGGTGTCATAATTAAGAGATGAACCACTGGGTTCCACTCCTGAAGCCAAGAGTACACTGTATGTTAAGTAACTTGAATAAACAAACAAACAAACAAAAAATGCTATATAGAAATTTGGAAAGCTGGAGTAGAAATTCGGTAAGAAGTGGCTGGCCCTACATTCTAAGAGCTCATAATTTAGTGAGATTGTTATGAATGTGGAAAAATAATTTACATGTATTTATTTTTTGAAAAGTCACTTTTAGTGCCAAGAATGAAATAGAAATAAATTTAAAACATTTTTATCATATGTGAATACCCTAATAAATTAAGGTAAAACACTTAACATCTTTTATATAGATGTTTATATAAATGCTGATAGATACTTATTAAAAATGGATGTGTAGATAGAAATTTATTAATTTTTCCAGTAGATAGAGAAAAGTATGAACAGAATCTTAATTAAATACCTTCATAAATATACATTAAATATGCTTAAGAAGATTTCAGATATTCCCTTCTGGTTGAAAAGAACCATTCTTGGAAACAAGTTTTGCAGAATGGCATATATTTCATGTATGTGCCTAACGTCATTGTAAAGTTCACTGGAATTTATATTGCCATTAAACTAAATTGAACAATATAAAAGTATACAGAAAAATAAGGGTAAAAAGCTAAGGAAAAGGACAATTCATGTAAAAAAATTTTTTGGCTTCAAAATAACACTAAAATGTCAGGTTTTTCGAGTGAAGTAAGGGGACTTTCCCAATGTGATTAAAATTTTTGATTTAAGAATAATTCAAACACAAAAGGGAAGAAAAGTATGTCAAGAATGTGGTGGAACACTCAAGGAATGGGGTGTCTTGAGTCTGCAAGTTTTAGTCAGGCAAAGACTAGTTCTGGAAATTCAGGAACCTCTTATGAACCTTGGGTAGTTGATGTTCAGGGACAATTACTGATTCCTAGGATGCAATTTATCAAGAGATATTACTACCTTAATTTCTCCCCACTGTTACCTTGAAGGAAACACTATTTCTAATAAGATGAAAACTACCTTTCAGACATTTCCATTAGATTGTTAGGTAGTTTTACTGTAAATTGACCAGTCATAGTGATTTTCTAAGAAGATAAAAAAAAACTTCCAACAAAGAAAACATGTCATCTGCTCTGCAGAATTGTGTAAATTCGACACAGAAAAGGTATTTGGAAACATTTGATGTGAGAGATTTTTTGTAAAGGAACCAAATATTTATCTTCCTGTTGGACAGAAGTATCTTCCCACTCCCTCCCTCCCAGATTGAGTCAATTCAGCAAAGAAGTTTCTGATACTATTGTAATAAAATAGTGGGCATTTCAGAGATATGGTTATCTTAAAGTAGACATGTGCCCTACAAGTGAGGAGTAATCAATGAATGGTTAATTTATTCATTTCTTTTATATAGATGACACTCACACTCCAGAACCTCTGAATTCTCACCCATAGGGAAGAGATAGTAGAATATCTCTACTATATTTGGCTTCTACTTTCTAGGCTATTTAAGTTTTTGTTTTTTTTAATTAAAGGCATTCCTCATTCTATAGAAAATTGTGTAAAGATTCTTAAAAAATAGTCTTTCAGCCACCATGATGGTCAGTCCATGCATTTTATGAACAGATGAACTGCTCTGATTGCATTATATCACAGATATTTTCTGTGATAAAACATGAACAGTGATGAGAATTTGAGTGCAGATTTAAGAGAGATTTTCTGGGTTCAGCACCTGCCTCCACCCATTTACTTCTTGTGAGGTTTTGGGCAAGTTCCTTAATTTCTCTAAGTATTGTCTAAAATTGCAGTAATAATAGTATGTATCCTCATTAATAAAATTGAGATAATAATAGGGTATATTAAGAATTAAGTAAATCTGGGGTGCCTGGATGGCTCAGCAGTTAAGCATCTGACTTGGGCTCAGGTCAGGATCTCATGGTTTGTGAGTTTGACCCCTGCTTTGGGCTCTGTCCTGACAGCTCAGAGCCTAGAGCCTGGTTCGGATTCTGTGTCTCCTCTCTCTCTGCCTCTCCCCTGCTCATATTCTGTCTCTCTCTCTCTCTCTTAAAAATAATACACGTTAAAAAAAAAAAAGAAGTAACTATGAAAGCACTTACAGTAGTAAATAGGCATAGGCATGTTTAAAACATTAGTTATTATTTTCATGAGCATCATACCCATCTATACATAGTATTCTAACAAGCAAATACAGTATCACTGATTTTGCCATTAAATATCCTTATTTGATTTATGTGTAGTTGGATTGGTCTAACATGATATATTAGTTATATTAACTTTGTGACATATCAGAATGAGCCAGAAGAAAATACTCAGATTATAAAATGTTTGTAATTTTTTCTAATTATGTAAAAACTTGTGGGTTATTTTCAAGTATACAAACAAAGTAATAAAGGTAGTCATCTAGATTATCTGACAAATGTTCCTCTTATCCAAAATAAATGAATAGTACCGTGATGATAAAATATTAACATGATAACAGGAAATAATCAAGGTAATATTTTCAGAAATAATCACTGTACCCTAAGCTTGTGGAATGATATGAACTCCAATTACAGGAAGTCAAAAGTTTCTTTTGCAGAAGTAAGAGAACTTTCCTAAAATATTCATAAAAAATCATAGATTAAACGTAGGGTCCTGTGTGTGTGGATTAACTGAACCTACTTGGAACACAAATACCTGAAAATCTATTCTTTAGACACATCGTTTTAGTAAATTATTATAAAAAGTTGATTTACTGAAAAAGATATAGATTTAGTAATTGGTCTAGACTTTAAAAATTTTGTTAACGTTCCAGCTTCAAACTTTAGAAAAGTCTTGTATAAGTCTCAGAACATAATAAATATGGTAGATTTTTAAAAATAAAGGCTCAATAGAGTTTTTGTGTTAAAATACTCCAGCTCAGTCATGGAAAGACCTGTTTTGTCTGTAACTTATTTATACACTGAGGGAATCTGAATTGGAAGACTAAGCAATTTTTAGTAAGTTTGATAAAAGTAGGTGTCCAATAATATCAGGTTCTCCTTAACTGGTTCTAACAACTGAATTATTAAAATTATTGCTTCCAATGTTTGGATCCTTTAGAAATCATTGACCCAGTCTGTGTGAATTAAATTAAATGGATTGGCAAAGACATTGCCAAGTCCCATTAGCCATAGTAATTGGACAGTAATCTGTATGAACAACTACACTGACCTGTACCAAATATTTCAAATAGATCATGTGTTAGTATTTTAACTTGAGATGAAAGTAATAAAAGCCAGAGACCATAAGAGCATTATTTCACACACATTGTATAAAAGAGAAAGTATGAGAAAATATATTTAAAAACAACAACAACAAAAGCAAAAACACAGTCACCGTAGGCAGCCATTATATTTGGGAGACTCAGGGGCGCCTGGGTGGCTCAGTCAGTTAAGCGTCTGACTTCAGCTCAGGTCGTGATTTAGCAGTCCATGAGTTTGAGCCCTGTGTCGGGCTCTGTGCTGACCGCTCAGAGCCTGGAGCCTGTTTTGGATTCTGTGTCTCCCTCTTTCTCTGACCCTCCCCCATTCATGCTCTGTCTCTCTCTGTCTCAAAAATAAATAAACGTTAAAATTTTTTTTTTTTTATATTTGGGAGACTCCTAGGACTGGACCCTAAATAGAATCTGAGACTTTTCTGTGATGATTTTTCTCCCTCACAGAAAGAGATAATACTAATAGATTGTGCCTATAGTTCTTAAGCCAAACGTGGCAGGTCTTTGCCCTATCCAAAAGATAGACTGCTTTTCTGCCTAATGGTGGAGAACATACATTGTATGGAAATGCTGATAGACTCTTTGATGAGAAAGTATACTTTGTTCCTTTTGATGCTTTGGAGACATCTATATATAGGGGGAAAATGTGACTCATATATTGTAAAACTTGGAAAGAAAGCAGTAAATATATGTAACTAAGGAACAGCAATTTCTGCCCTGGGGAAAGTAAGACAAAAGGTAAGAACATTTCTCCATTTTCCTTGAACATTCTCTCATCAGCCCATAAAGAGTTTGGCTAATATCTCTGCTAAATACCCCTTAATTGGCCATCCTTACCCCATGTCTGGAGCCCCAAATTATTCACATTATTGAAAAATCCCTCCTCTCAGCAGGCAACTAAGAGTGATTCTATTATCCTGTTATTGCTTGGTCTAAATTAGTGCTTATAAAAAGGTATTTTCTAAACTGGAGACTTTGGAAGACAGGAGGATTTTAACTGGGTTTTACTTTGAGACTGTGAATGAGAAATGGGTACGTAACACAGTAAACTTGTTTCAAAGGTAAATACCTTTGAAAATATGTGAAATCAATGTCTACACCCACTGCCATAGTTACATAATGTACTTGCTGAGGCAGGACCAGACTGAGGAGCTTAAACCAAGCTCATCTAAAGGCAAATTAAAGGAAGGGAATAGAATTAGTTGCCAAGAGACTTGTGTGTCTTCTGTTGTGTCTTCTCTCTTCTGTTCAGCTGGAATAAATCCAAATCCTATCACTTACCAAGTAGCTTACACATAAACTTGGAACTAAGACAGATTGGGGAAGAACCCCCTTAATCCTGTAAAGTATGTGCTGAAAACAACTCATAATGGTGGAATGCTTGACACTGAACTCTAAAGATTTTTCCAGTAACTTCTTTTTTTATATATATAAATTTTTTTAATGTTTGTTTATTTTTGACAGAGAGAGAGAGAGACAGAGCATGAGTGGGGGAGGGGCCGAGGTGGGGGGGGGACACAGAATCTGAAGCCGGCTCCAGGCTCTGAGCTGTCAGCACAGAGCCCGACATGGGGCTTAAACTCAGAGACCACGACGTGAGCCGAAGTCGGACACTCAACCGACTGAGCGACACAGGCGCCCATCCAGTAACTTCTAATTAGCCAAATTTCTTTGACTGTAAGTAGCAGAAATGTCAGTGCTACATCAGAAATGTGTTTTGTTTTGTTTTGTTTTAATGAAACACAAACTTATTGTAAAGGTTTAATTATTTAAAGAAGAAACAAAAAGTTAAAAAATCAAACTCAGAAATAAAAAAAGAATAAGATAGGTCACTTTTAAGGACATATGCTATAGGAATTAATAAACTGTTTTGTTGGGACATCAATGTTGGCATGAATTAGCTGTGATTGTTTTCTGTGCTTAGATTACTTCATTTAGGATTAATGGGTTTAAGAGGTAGAGAATCCAGCTAAGCTCCCTTAGGTGAGATGTGAATCACTTACACAGGTTTGGGGAGGGTATCTTGTTTGGTAATCCCACTGAAATTGCAACAGTTATGAATTGATTCAAAAAGACATCAGGGTATTGCTACTAGAATAATGGAATGGATTTTGGAAAACAAGGGAACATATATCCATTATACCAACCACCTACTTACTATAGTCTTAAATTAACCATGTGTATGTTAAGACCATCATATATTTCATTTACTACAATCTCTTGCAACTAATGAATATATATAAAACACTTAAATATCCGATTGCCTCGGGGTTATCTTATGTACCAGATGCTTCAAACTTGGAAAAACTTAACTCCAATTCTCTCACGTCTGTCTGTGTGTCTGTCCATCTTTCTTTCTTTCTTTCTTTCTTTCTTTCTTTCTTTCTTTCTTTCCTTAATTTTTTTTTTTAATATTTATACTTGAGAGGGAGAGATACAGCACAAGCAGTGGAGGGGCAGAGAGAGAGGGAGACACAGAATCGGAAGCAGGCTCCAGGCTCCAACCTGTCAGCAACAGAGCCTGTCATGGGGCTTGAACCCATGAACTGTGAGATCATGACCTAGCCGAAGTCAGATGTTTAACCAACTGAGCCACCCAGGCGCCCATCTCATGCCATTCTTAATGAGCTTGGTTTCAGTCTATGTTAATACAGGTCTACAGTAGACCTTACCCTAGGTTATGGCCCTTAGTTCTAACGGGAGGTATCTTTGGTGTCTCAGGAAGATGGCTGCCCTCTTAACAAGGTCTATTCACTCTTGATGGTCCAGAATTGCAATATCTTCTAGCACTGTTTTATGTTTTTATCCCTATTCTTTCCTTAACTCCATCACATTACTCCCTGGAAAACGTCAGAAAGTCTGGTCCTGTATATAAATAACCCATTCCTTGGCCTAATAATTTTTTGGAAACCCTTTCCCATGAATTTCTAGATTCTTTATCTGTGCCACTTTCTCCTAAGTGCCCT